>NW_020455316.1:457422-549032 GCF_003342845.1 Nothoprocta perdicaria | reverse complement strand
GATTTGTGGAGTGCTTAAGGAAGTTTTTTAGTAAGGTGCAGATGTTCCCTCCACAGGAACAATCAAAGGAGCACTCATCCATTGCACGGAAGACCAGAAATACTAAAAGAAAATCCTCATCAAAATGCCCCGGTTTCTTCCTGTAGATATGTGAGTTGAGTTTTTGGTTATACAACAGTTAAGATGATTTTGGTCAAGACAACAGTTATATTTTGCATGGTATAATGTAAGGGAGGGCTCAAGGAGCTAGTTGAAAAAAAGACCCAGGAAGATTTGCAAGACCTGGGATGATGTGTGTCTTTCACCTAGAATATCCAGAAAAAGAGAAATACAAAAACAATCCCAAAGCACCTGCTATTCCCTCAAATTCTCTCTCTTCTCATCCTCTTCTTTCTCAATCAATGAGCCCCCTCATCCCAACCAATACTTTCCTTCTCTTTCATCTTCTGGACCCTATCTTAGTCTTTCACTGATCACACATGGAAACACCACTAGTGCCACCAACAAAATAAATGCATAAATGTGGAGAAGTCTTGATCTAATCTGCAAAATTAATTTCTCATTTCTTCACTTTATGGGCTTATATATTTTGTGTTCATGGTCTATTTTCAATGACAGTTACTGAGGATATTTTCAGATTTTTTATGCAATCTATTATGCACAACTTCGGTGGGAGAACACATTTCATTTACAACTATCACTCAAAAGCACCCTGGAGAGAAGTGATCTGAGATTTCTTCACTTTATTTGCAAAATCAGAAAAACAAAGAAGTCTTGTATTCTTGTCAAGACTGGTTGGTCCCTGAGAAAAGGAAATTGAAGTGTGTTTTTCAGCAATTGTTTTAAGGATGGACATGTAGCCCTTCAGCAAGCCAGTAAAAGTTGGCATGGTGAGACATATTGAATAAGAGCTAAGAAGCTGCCTGAGTAACATCTCTACAGACATGAAACATTTATCTACATTCTTTCATTTTTTTCTTCGTTTTGGCCTCTTTCATGGAAAATGTGAATGCCTTCCTTAGTAAAACAAAAGACTTAACAGCCTTTGACTACTGTAGTCTCTTGATGTAGTCTCACTCTCTCAGTGAGACAGCATCTCTGCACTGGGAAGTTAGTTTCTTAATGTCTGAGATGATAAAATCATGTATTTCATGGTAATTCTAAGGAAGCAACCAGAAAATTTCTATTGAGCTTTAGTAACATTTTGATTCCTTCCCTTTTCCAGCAGAAAAGAGGAAGGCTTTATTTACGCACTTGGGGCTATCATTTCTACATTTATAACTGACCTGAAATAGTATGGGGTTTTGGAACTCTTTAACATCATTAGAATAGGTTAGTCTTTGGTTGTAACTATGGATCAAGCATTAAGTGTGTTTTCCAGTGCTAACTATATTATGATTTATTAGATGAACTCTAAGCTGTAGTTTTTCATTATTAGCATTAATTATTACTAGCAACACTGTTCCACAATTGGTTATTTGGTTCAATTAAATACAGCAGCTTTAGCCCACAGATCAAGATTTCCTGTTCCTGTTGTAGCTCTTCTGGCACTAGGAATTATGTCTTGTTTGATCCAAGATTCATTTGGCTGGCTATATGAATTTCATATGGTTGTATCACATCTTTTTCACAATTTATCAAGACATCAACTATTTTTTGACTTGTGATTCTTTTTTGGTCATTCCAATTAGAATTAATTTTACCCGATAAGTATAGTATCAGTGCTAAAATCTGATATCATTACCCTAGATTTAAAGAAAACTATTTGAGAATGTTCTGAGAGTAAATATTATCATAGTTCTTGTTTTATTTTCATGCTTTTAATGTAAAAATTTCCTTTCATGTCTCTTTCAAGTCTGCTTGAATGAGCTGTGAATTACCAGTTGCTTTCCCATCTGTCTCAATTTAGTCTCTTTGACAAATTCCAATCTGGCCTGAGGAAAGATCAGAGCACTGAAACCACTCTGCATTAGTTTATTAGGTGTATTTTATTAGCAATATCTCTTTACTTAAAAAAAACTCCGTGTTTATTAACTTCAACGTCAGTTTTTGGAATGTTTGCTGGAGCCCAACAATTTAGTCTCACACATTTTAGGTTTCTCCACATCTCTCTTTTTCCAATCCCTATCTTTTCACCAGATACATTTTTTTTTTATCTTTTACAATCTCACTTATATATAATCCGTGCATAATCTACAAAGTCTCTACAGCACCCAAACCCTTTCAAACCATACGATCTTTATCAGAAGGTGCACTAACAGTTTCATTGGGGGTTATAGGTTCACTAGTTTGTTCCTCAGCCTGTCCCAATAGGCTTAGCACTAAATACGTGTGTGCTTATTATCCTAATTTAAAAACCTTACAAAACCTAATCTAGGCAGCACAGGGAGGGAATCTCCCAGCAAATGTAGCTCTCCTTCTGCCTCTACTCAGTTGTAGGAATATTGCAGATTTTATGCCTATGGTTTAATCTTCTATGATTAAAGGTGAACTTCAAGTTTCACATCTCATTTGTTAGCTTGGGTTTTTCTTCCTTATTTTGCCTCTACATCCCCCAATCTTTTTTGTTTCCCCACTCTTCCCCAAAGTCGCTTCTACAGGAAATATAATTAGAGGACTATTCCTAAGTAAATAAAAGGCTGCACTACGCAAATAATAAAGATTAGTGTTTAAAAGTAAGCAGCTTTTAAGGGAATAGAGGAGAAAGTATCACCTGCTGCCCAGATTTTCTGTTTTACTAGAAATTAGTTTGAAGATAAGCCTTTTGAACAGTCTTTTGAATCTAAAAGCTATCATCTATCTGTAAGTGCACTCCAAGTAAGTGTGGAGGGGAAATCTCCTATTTCATTGGGGGTTATAGGCTCTTACATATTTGCTGATTTCTTAAAAGCATGAATCTAACAGATCCTAAACTTACATAAATTCTATTGCTCAGCAAACCATAGCTTCAACAGCCTGAAAAGCCTTGTTAGGTAATAATTCATATGGTACTTTTCTTAAACTGGGATTGGCATTTTCTTGGGGAACTAGTCTCTTCCATAGCATCCCAAATGACATTTGTTCAAAAACACAGAAAAAAGCACAGAACAAGTCACGAGCATATCACCTGTGTAACAGGCTTTAAAGAAGTAAGCATTAGCTGTCAAGTGTTGCATATATTTTTAAAAGGTGAAATAACCCTTCTTAGGCTCAGCTGCCCTTCACTCCTCACTTGCAGCAGTGGGCTGCCTCATTCAATTACTTAGTAGAAGAATGACAGCCGAACCGGCCACAGTAGCAGTGAGTCTCTGCATCACTGACAATTATGACTGGAGTGACAAAGTCATCTTCTTTTAGTTAGTAACTGAAAGATGCAGAATTTAAATTATTCTCAACATTATTATTTATGAATTATTTAGAAAGTTAATGACAAATTATTTTTTTTTTATTTCCACTACTAACCAAGAAAGGAAAAAAAAAATGTCAACAACCAAACCAAATCCCTTCATCCCCCACACAAAAGCAACAGTTCTTTTAACATTCAAAACAGTGGAAACTATTTACCATGTATTACTATCAATGGAGAAAACCAAATTTAATTTTAAATATTTCCTTCAAACTCCCTCAATAGATGCCAGATGACTATAGACATATATCAAAATCTCATTTTGAAGTGGAGAATAATACACACACAGCTCAGTGATGGAGAAATTAAGGCCAACATTCAGTTTTAGATACATTTAAGCATCTTTGCCTCCTGGAGATTTCTAGATGACAAGGTTTTAGATAAACATGGTTTTGCAAACAGTAACTATCATATCTGATCACATAACCTCAGTCTTGAAACAGTATTTTAACAAATATTTCAGATTATTTGAAATATTAAATAATTGTAATTTACTAGGCAAGTCTTCCTCAGAACAATCACAAAATTTATCCAGAATTTATAGTCATGAACAAAGAGCATTTAGATGATCTGTTACAAATCTCTGAAGAAAAAAAGATCTCTCTGCAATAAAGCTCTGTTTAAATACAGTCTGGGATATACTAATAGTGGAAAAGCTGCCTTTCTATGACACTTAGCTTGAGAGGGAAACTGTACCAGCCAAGGACATTCAGGGTAGTAATCATCTCACCTAACTATCTATTAGATGTCTAATTTAAGCTAATCATTCAGGATCCCTCTACAGGCAAGGAATAAAAGCATTCCCAGAGGGTGATTCATTCTGCTTGTCTTAGACATCTCTCTTTTACACGCTTGCAGATGGACAAAATCTAGAAAGACCAACCTCATTGCATTCTGAAATTTGGTACAGTTCCCAGATTCAACAGAATTAAGTCAGAACTGAGCCCACTTCCTCATTCCAGCAATCAGCCTATAATTCTCCTTCCAGCTCCACCTTTTCTTCAGCTCCTCCCATAAAAACAACTTTCTCTGGAACTGTTATTTTTCTTACACTCATCTACATGTCCCTGGAACTTGGAAAACTGCAACCAACATCAATATGTTGCTGCTCCAACACTTGTAAGTCCTTTTACATGCATGTGCTCTGAATTGCAATAATATTCTGAATAGATAGATATGACAGGAATATTGAGATTGATTGTGCTTTCCCGGTCTACTCTACCATTTTCAAATGTGTACATATTTGTGGCAACATTAAGGCAGTCAAGGTATAGAGAGATGAATGATAAAATACATTTACTATTCAAAGAGGATGGCTTAAATCAAATTAAAAAAAAAAAAAAAAAGAAAGAAATAACATTATGGCCCTCATTTGTTCATGTGTGAGCCTAAAGATAAGACACCACAAATGCTTTGAGGCCTCTGTGCTTCAGAATATTGATTAAATCCTAAAAGTGAAGCACGGCCTCATATATTTTGAGTTTGTGGGTTCTCAGCAATACCAGCATTGCTGCATTGCACCTTTAACCACCAAGCCCTTCAAAATATTACCCAAGATTTGTAAGAAAGCTGGTGTCTGAAGGTAGACGCCCAGATTCATAGTTAGGTGCCTAAAGAAGCCGCAAAACTGACAAGCACCCTGTGCAAATGTTGGTCATGGTGACCCCAGTAGTGAGGCACTTAGCATATGCTATAATGCAAAACAGATGCTTAGGAGTTAATGATGTCCCAATGGCTACTTTTAGTGCAGAGCACTGGTGTGCGCGAATTTCAAAACTGGGCATGCAGGATCCTCTGCATTTTGCTTCTACACCACTTTTAGAAAATAAATTCTAATAGTTAAAAAAAATCATCTTGAGCTGCAAACATGAAAATTCCATTTCTATGGAATGAAAATCTAATATGAAATAAGAATATTCACCTTTTCTCTTACTCTGCCCAAATCCAGGCAATAAATTAGGCTTCTCAGCATGACTGTAAAGTGCTGTGAATTGTATAAACAATCATATATGGACACTGAAAAATAACCCTTATGCACATTGCATTATAGTTCCAAAAATATATTTACAGTCTATTACAAAGATTACAAATGGAAGTGTCTATGTAATGGGATTATGCTAGTTAAAAGCTTTTTACAGATTTTCTTCAACAAAGGCAGGGGGACAAAAATTAGTATAACCAAACTCATTTTTCTAATGAAACAAATAAATAAAATGTCAAACATAACACTGTACAATGATCTAAAGAGAGGAGAAAAAAAAAAGAAGGGAAAAAAATGATGCCTTTAAGTTTTTGAATACTATCTTTGGTCCTAAATGTGGGAAAACACATTATGTAGCACTGAATATACATGTTCGTTTGTGAGGCTCTGCAAGTAAAATAGAAAAATATAGTGCATTTTCAATGTATTCAGAGCTCACTACACATAAATGTGTGTACAAAACAAGACAGTATAAATAAAATTTACAAGTTTTACAAAGAAACATTTACAGGGTTTTCTTTTTTTTTTTCCTTTTTTTTTTTTTTTTTTTTTTTTTTTTTTTTTTTTTTTTGTGTGTGGACGCCCACATTATCAAACAAGACCAATTTATGACTGATCCCTGGGATCTTTCTCTATGAAAATCAATAGAAGCAGCCCAATTCTCTTTGGAAGTACAGCATTTCTTTGCTGGGGTAGTTCAAAATTTTCAGATTTTTTTAAAGCATTTCTGTCTGGTTCATATACATTCCTGCAATATCTGTAAAGACTCACTTCGTTATTGCTTATGGTCATTAAATACATTAATTAAGCAAAATGCATATATAAATAAAAATAGCGTAAAAAGGTACTTCATTGAGCTTGCTTGCATCGGTGTTCCTGATGACTCTTTGAGTTTGTGTGCAAGCATGAACACACGTTTGCTCAGAGCAGCAAAAGCTAGTAAAAAACGTGAAAATTTTGAACTGCCCCTTGCCTCATGCTCTTCAGTTCTATTATAAAATCTACATCCTTAGTCTCACAGCTGGACTGCATTCAATTTAAACTCATATAAAATATATGCCAGCTATTTCTTTCGGATTTGCTAATGCAGAGTATTGAAAACAATGTGATGTGCTCAGATTAAATGGTTCGGTAACATGGAAGAACTGCATCCATGGTCTGAGACACTCCTACAATCACTTGTCCAACGCAGAACCTCAGCACATTTACAGCTTCTTAGAATATACCTCATTTAAACTCTAGTCCATTAAAATCATCTTGCAAACAATTTGCTAAAAGTGCCTAGAACTACTTAGGGGTCATTATTGCTTTTTCTTTTTTTAATTTTTTTTTCTTTTATTTTCTTTTAAAAGATAGTATATGTATAACCTTAAAAAAATTCTTTATAAAATATCAGAGCTCTTGGCAACTTGTATTTTCCTAACTCCCTGCCAATTAGCTAGCCATGTCATTACGGTACTGATTTAACAAAATAAAATGGCACAAAAGGATACCAATGTTTGGACAGATATACATTGCTTGGTCATGCTTTTTAAATTTCTAGGAACTCAAATAATCCTTCAGAGGTACCCAGTGTAGTAATGTGTCATAGAATTAGCACTAAAAAGGTCCAAAGATATAAACATCATACTAAAAGAAAGTCTTTATGAAGAATAAACACAAATGATTAAAAAAAGGTTCAGAAATCACAGATTTAAGGAAAATATTTTGTTGAATTCAACAATAATATCATGATTTTATCTGACAAATATATTCTTTTTTAAATTTTTATGTACATTTAAAAAGTCTATTAGGTAAAAAGGAGGTTAGAGAGCTCAAGGTGTTTGTATGTTTATTCAGGTAGTACTTTGTTTATTGTCACTGCTGTTTTCCTTGCCACCACTGGTGGATCCTAATTCCCTTTTCATAAATTCTGGTGGCACTTAGGAGTTCAAGTCTGTAGGTGCTTCTTGTAGCTCTTCTATTCACTGCAGGAAGGACCCAGGAAATCAAGTGTCTTCTAGCAGCACTTCATATATACTGAAGGCCAGTGCTGTTCTCTCAGTCTGTCACCTCCCTCATAAGGGAGAAATGTCTATCACACTTGGATGCCAGTGCCGTGTAAATGTAGCATTTGTGCTCTCATAGTCTGAATGCTGCTCATGATTTTCTTTTGATGACCAACCAACGTGATCCCTAAACTCATCACATCCCTGGGGAAGATAAATGCGTACATTGTTAATTTTACAACTTAGATTGCTTTTGTATGGTTTTCAACTTTCACTTAAAGCTACATAGGGTTTGGGCTACAGGTTTCTGACATTGATACTGGAATCTCAGCACTGTGAACTCCATACAAACCCTTTGAACTTCTCAGTGAGGAGTATAAATACAAGGCATGTGCTACATCATTACACGGCATATATCTACATATTTGAGTATGTTTCACACTATGATAATCTTTTACTTTAGTTTTTTAGGATACCCCACAAAAGCGAAATCTCTCCTGTAAAATACTTGGGAGGCTTTCAGAATAAAATTATGTATAAGATTTGGAAGATCAGAGTCTGCTTCCTAAGGAGATGCCTAGAGAAACTCTTTGCATATTAACCCATATCTGTCATGCAACTGAAAGAGGACCGTCTGTCTAAGTTCCACTACTATTAGTGGTAGTTCTACCAACCTATCAAAAGTTGTGAGAATATGGTGAGGGTTCCCCAGCTTGAGGCAGAGAGCCCAGATATCCCATGGATAAGAGTGGGATTGCAAACTTGTTTCAGATTGTTTCAGAATTTAAAAAATACTGCTCTGTAGGAAGAATTACAAGTGTTTGGCGGCTATCAGGATAAGAACACAGTGTCAAGAAGACCCGGTTAAGATGGCAGTACTAATACAGGCCATGCTTGCTTTCAGGAAATTGCTTTGTCCCTATAGACTTTTATCCTGATGTAATTTTTTGCATGAAATAGCCAACCCAACCAATTAGAAGAAATCTTCCACATCTTCCTAGTACATGTCTGTAAAGGGCAACAAATAGGTAGTGGAGGCAAAGTAGTTATTTTCCTATACACACAGACTTTTAAATGGGCCACATTCTCTCTCAAATTTTAGCCCCGTGATATAAATTCAATTGACCAAAAGCAAGGAAAAGGAACACCACATATAGGCGGCAGAGTATTGGTCTTTTTATGGGATAATATCAGCTAAACCAGTTGCTAAAACAGCTGGTTTAACCCTAAGTACAATTCTTGTACTCAGGATAAAGTTTTAAAGTTGAACATTGTGTTTTATCTAGAAGTTCCCTATATGCAAGTTAAACATGCCCAGTACTAACTTACTCAATAGTCATCCTGGCAACTGATTCAAGAGAGCTGTAGCCTGCTGCTGTGAAATTATCCTTATATCTTTCCATCTTAATAGCTTGTAACCATTCGCCTACGGAGCAGAAAGTGGTAAAATCGGGAGTGTTCTGGTCCAGAAGAGGGCTAATTGGTCTACAGAGAAGGAAAAAGGAAAATAAGTTGTTTCCAAAGAGCTCATAACATCAGGGAGTATTTAGCAAGGTCAGAATCAAATAAGTCTGGAGTATTAAAATACTTTGGGGAAGTAAGCAATAGGCCTTTATACACAATTCAATGTATTCTGTGAATAGCTTTGACTACTCTGTAGCTCACAATATGTATTTCCTAAGCTGATTCATTTAAAAGATGAAAGGTCACAGTAAGCAATATCAACCTACTTGACTATTGTTACTAACAGAAAATCAGTCTTATTACCTGTCAACTGAAGATGTAGGATTTAAAAATTCTACGTTCTCTCTAAAATTCTCTCTCTAAAATTCTATTCTTGAAAAAATATATTTTTTCAAGCACTTTAGAGAATATAATTGTAGCTATTTTCATTGTTCAACTGGATTAGACAAAACAAGGACAAAGAATGGGTAGAGACACAAAGTAAGTTCTTTAAGGTCACATAGCAAATCAGTTAGGAGCAGAACTGGAAGCAGAACACAAGCCAATTGATTCCCTAGTGCTATTGGATCTAGCTAGTGGATCAGAAGATTACCTTGATTAAATAACTCACCTAAATTGTATGAAGAATTCATTAAATGCTACACCATGAAATACAGTGAGATGCAATCACGGGACGAAATGAAAGCCAGAATACTAAAGGTAAAAATCTAGAGTTCACAGTGTAGCAATGTAAAAGTACATTGGCCTGGCATGAGTAATATTAACTACTGCTTCTACTCAGCAATTCCTAGGGCAAGGAATGCACCATACAAAACTAAAATAGATGATAATCGATGCCCTCCAGCCTCTATAATTTCAAGAAGCAAGAAAGCAAAGACTGCTGGTGGTGAGAGTACGGAGTAAAAAGCAGGCAGTGGTTTGTCAAGAAGCATGCTAGGTCCGTGCTATTTGCTTCCTTTATTTTGTTTATTTTTTCCAAAGTCCTTTTTGGTTTTGTACAGTGTGCTACCAAAAAAAAAGGTGAATGAAGGAAGGGGAGAACAGGAAATAGAAGGAAGGAAGAACTGAGGAAGACACATGGAAAAGTATGAACCAGAATCAACAACCAAGCAAACCACCCAGAACCAAGCCACGCTCACCATCATCAAAACACTTACGAAAGCTTTTCTTACCTGCTACATGTTCCCAGTGGAGTTTTCAAGCTGTTTGGGTTCCTAATCATTTTGTCCAGAATACCAACTATCTGCTCAAACTTTGGCCTTTCACCACGTTCCTTCTGCCAACAATCCAGCATCAGCTGGTGTAGTCCTGCTGGGCAATCCATGGGTGCTGGCAAACGATAGCCTTCTTCGATTGCTTTTATGACCTAATAGCCAACATAATTAATCATTTTTCATCAAGCAAGCAACATTTAAGTTTAACATTTAACTAAACAGTTCAAGAAATGCAATACACTGAAATTTGCTATAAAAGTATTGCAAAAATGTGAGTTTGTTGTTTTGACAGTAGCCTTCATGTTTTCCAATAGCACCCCTGATTTTATCTTTGGGCGTATTAAGCATATTGTGCTATATGTTCATAACGTAGCTATGTTACCTAGTGAAATGAACAGCAGGGAGCAACAATGAAAATTCACCAAGGGTGCAACAGATAGATTGATAAATGGAGTTATTTCAGAAAGCGTTATTACTTGCCCCAAGGCTTTTATGAGAGAGTGTGTGGTAGAAGTAACTGATTTGTAAGTGGATAGGGATCTATGAATGCACATATAAAATCCAAAAAGCCTGAAGATATTACAAAATGATGCCAGAAAAATGGTTAGTAGACAGAAATTGTTAGAAAAAAAAATTAATTTTATGTCTAGCCATGTTACATTAGCGATAACATAGCACAAACTTGTTTTGTTAGTGAGGAAGGCCTGGCTGAATGGTATTTTAATATATCATCTAAACAGAAGGTTAGATTTAATAAGAGATGCTGCAAGGTGACGATATGATCAAAGGAGAGCATAAATGTCTGAACCAAGAATTACATTCAGTCGTGGACTTCCTTAGCCCATATCCATTTGGATTTAAGTGAAAAACAGAAATGGCAAATGTTTGTAAAATCACAGGAAACCACTGTAAACCTGGAGGGCAGGATAAAAAAGCACATCATGAACCAATGCAGATAAGAAAAGCCTGTGAAAAAAAGGCCTAAAACACTGTTCATGGGGGATTTCAAGTATACTGACATTGACTGACACAACAATATTAGAATTGCTAAGGAAGGGTGCTTGCTCCTGAAGGTGCATATAGGATTGTTTTCTCTCTTGGTCTATAGAGAAAGCAAGATCAGAAGCTGTTCTGGGCTTAGCCCTAGGAAATAGATCTGGTGTGATTTAAAAAAAAAGTTGGTGAATATCCAGGGTTTAGTGAAAATAATGACTTCAGATATAAAATATTCCATAGGCTGTGTGACAAAAGTGCAAAAGCAGTGAACTGCAAAGTGAAGAGAACTGGCAAAGAATACAAAACGACCTTCAAAAAGCTAGTTGAAGAAATCCATGATTCTATGAAAACCTTCTGCAAAAATAGTTTTGTTAAAAAAAAAATTAAAAACCCAACAACAACAACAACAACAAGGAAGCATATCCCATTGACAGGGCATATATTCCAGGTTTCTGTCACAGAATATAAGCCTGACCTCAGAAAGTTGTCTCATCATTCTGGGCCTCAGTTTTCTATCTGTACATTTAGAATTACACTGCTTTTCTACCACACAAAAACAATGGAGAAAAAACTCTAGTCCTGCACTAATGTCAACACTTTGAAGAAAGAGCGTGGTGACCTTTTAGAGATAGCGAAGTTGTGCCTCAGATGGAGTGCAGAGAGATGGTGGCTAGAGGAGAACAGTGAATTTGGAAGAAAAACCTTTTGTATGAGAGAATCACAGAATCACAGAATAGTTGAGGTTGGAAGGAAGGGACCGCTAGAGATCATCTAGTCCAATCTCCTGCAGTCCCCAAGCAGGGACATCCAGAGCATGTAGCACATGGTGGCATCCTGGTGGGTTTGGAAGACATCCACAGAAGGAGACTCCACAACCCCTCCGGGCAGCCTGGTCCAGGGCACTGGCACCCTCACAGTAAAAAATACTAAACATTAAAACACTGAACATTAAAAGTAAAATCTTTTAAACTAGTATTAAGAGATGGGAAAAAGAAAACAAAAAAACATGATTTAGAGCAGCAGTGCATAAAAGTGAAAAATATGCTACTGCTCCTGTTTTGGAAAATAGATCCAGAAATTTCTGATGGAAGTTAACCTAAAAAAACCCACAGTATTATGCCCATCATTGCACATTACATCTGATCCATTACAAATGAAGTGCTTGTTTTACAAGTCAGTATCCTAAAGACAGACAATGGAAAATTAAAGCATTTTAGACATCACCAACAGCAATACATCACCAAACTATTCAAGGGGCTTAGAACTTATAAACCAACTAGATCAGGCTATACTCAAAAGTACAATGGATAGTGAAAATAGAAATGAGAAGATCATGAACTTTTTTTATGTTCTTTATGTTCTAGAAAGAAATCTGAAGAACTGTAGGTATCAAGGTAATTAATCAATGTCTATGCTGTATATTCTGAACAAAATAAATATGAAGGATGAAATTTGGAAATATAAAAGAAGTTAACTTCTCATATCTATAAGCGGACAATATAAGTGGACAGTGTAATGTTTGCTTCTGGATATGTAATAATAAAAATAATAAGAAATAATAATAACAACAATAAACATTAATCCAAGAGCAGAAAAAAAAAAAAAAAAAAACTGTGAGGCCACGCTCTTACTCTTTTCTGAAAACTAAACCACCTCAGCATTAGGGTCAGTAATCAAATGAGAGGTAGAACTAGTAAATACAAGAACTTTGAAAGAGCAATAGGGTTAAGTGCAGCAGTTTGAACGTTCCTGTTATCAGCAAGGCTTAAGCAACTGGATGCTTATTCAGAAGCGCTGTGTGAGTCCACCTCTTTCAGAGAGCTTGTGGGATGAGTGCTCTTTTGGCATGACCCAGCCCATGTATTTGCTACAAGAGGAATTTTGCTTAAAGAGAGATGACTGTTGCAATGTAATTTTATATCCTTCATCTACAGCAATATAAAGGAAAAAGAGCAATTTAAAAGGAGAGGGATTAAAGAAATGCCATCCTAAGCTGCAAAAAGAGAAAGACATATTTTTTAGAAGACCTTATCTAATCCATGACTATACTCACATTTATAGTTAGCAAAATGATGCACTTAAGAGATAAATGACTGCCTTAGTTCGTACGCAAAATTAGAAGAGACACATGTAGCATTTTTGCTTCCAGCTAATTACTCCCTTTGATCATTGCAGAGGAGAATAAATAATCACAATTGTAAATAACTAATAACTAATAACTAATAACTAATCATGATTGTAAATTTCTGCCTCATAAATTTGTCCATGGAATTGGTTTCAGGATATGTACATTCTGGAAGATATATTTCAGGACACACTTCCATATCATAGCATATAAGAATATTTTAAATTATTTTACCAAGTAATTGAAACATCCATGTAGCAGTTAAGATTATAATGTAAAATGCTAAAAACAAATGAAAGAGCAAGGAGTTGCAATTAGCTATTTTATGAAAAAAGTAATTCATGTGCTTGTTTTTCAACTTGTTTCAACTTGCTGTTTTCAATAGACAGGAAATGCTGTTCAAAATCTAAAAAGAATCATGAAGATAATAGAATTTCCCCCCCACACACACTTAAAAGTTTTTTTCCCTATTGTTCCTTGAAAGAAAGGTAAGGTTTGCCTTTGAGGCCTCTAATATTCCTGTCAGACTTATTTTATGTTTGAATATAGTACATAAGGAAGGTGTCAAAAGAAATGAAACTCTACTGGGTGTCTAGGGAATGTAAATATTTCTCTTTCTCTGCCCCAAGGACTTGTTTGCCCATATTTTGACAGTCCATGAAATCTTTGACACTGAGACCTGTCAAATATTAACAACTTTGCACTGTGCCAAACTGACTCATCATTTACACTTTTATCTTTTTTTGAACTTTGATGTCGATCATTCAATCAAAGAAGAAAAAGAAAAAACCCTCAAGCTCCTGACTTGAGGAACGTTAAATAAGAATATTTCTGACATCTTTTTCACCTGAATAGTTTTTTCCTGTGCATATTCTATATTAATAAATTCTTTTGTCAGAAATCAAGATTAACAACCATTTGTTTTATTACTGATGACCTGTTGCTCTAGATCATATTTTATGCAATAAGGATATTGTTAAATCAGCAAATCAACTTAAAAAAGCCAAAGTAGGTCATTAACTGCCACTCGGGCTTTTCACAACTTTTTTTCCAACTGCCTAATTATTACTCTGAGGTCAGGAACCTCAGAACTATTATTTTTTTAATTGAAAAAAATACCTAATTCCTTGTATGCCTAAGCAATATAAAATAAAAAGTATATATTATTATTTTTGAAATCCAGTATTACTTTATGCTCATTGCAGAAACCTGCAATATCAACGTAGCAGGAAAATGATTTAGAGATTTAGAAGAAAGCTGAAACATCTATAATTTTTCACTTTGTGAGAACTCAACATTATTTTGATAGATCTTATTATTGAAAAACTACTGTGTACATGTATAGTCAAGCGTAAGTGTATTCATTATAGATGTGTTAGATGTATAGTTTCATTTTTTTAATCTACAAATGGACAAAGTATAACCTACATCTTGATTTGACATGTCCCAGTAAGGTCGTTCTCCATAAGACATTACTTCCCACATAACTATTCCGTAACTCCATACATCGCTGGCTGATGTAAATTTCCGATACTGGATGGCTTCTGGAGCTGTCCATCTAACTGGAATTTTGCCACCCTGTTAAAAAAATAAAAATAAATAAATAAAAAAAGAGTATTTTTTTCCCACAAAATCTCTATGGTATTTTCCTTAGACTATGTTTATAATTATTTCCATCAGCACTGAAACTAGTACCTCTATCATTTACTATCATTGACTAATTATAGAATTCAAAATGACTCTAAGGAAAATTAGGCTCTTAAAACACTGAAACTGTAGAAACTTAGACACTTGCCTAAGATAAGGTGGACGCATTTCTTTCTGGAAGTGTTTCTCTCTCCACAGACTTTGAGGACTGCGCAGATGTCTAATTTGGAGTAAACACTTGACACTTGCCTGGCTGAAATTGGGTGAGGGGCATCTCATCCTCTACATACAGATCCCAGTGACGCATCATATATCTCCTTCATAATCTCATTTTGACATCTTAAACCTAGGATCCCGCTTAGAGCCCACTGATAGGAGTGACAGCCATGAATGCAGATGCAGTTTCCTTCATCCTTGTGCCTGTCAGGACAGATTCCAGGGCCCCTCCTTTCCTCAACATGAGAAAATAGGTACAGCAGAGCCCCAGGGTGGGAAAGCAGAGTTGGCTCAACAGAAAAACAGAGTGTGCCCAATGAAAGATTATTTTAAAAAAGATTCCCACCCAAACCAAAGGAAAATACAGCAGTTTAGCTTTGTCACAGCCAGTCTCCAGCTAGTCAACTTTTTGGTGAGATAAAATCTAATTTGATAAATGGTAATCCCCTAAAAATATTTTACTTGACTCCTATTAGGCAAGATGCTATGCAAACTTTTTAGGACTTTACCAAATAAAAATTTATGCTCTTGCAAAAATATCGAACTGTACTGAGGAAGTTTTCTGCAGAGAGACTTTTCCTTTTAACTGGTTAGCATTTCATGCAATTAATGTGTTTCTCTTATCTGTATTCTCCAGAAGATATGCTTCTTCTTAATAGCGACATCTCAAAAGTGTTCTAAAATATCAATTTCTCTTACAGTAGTAGTGTAGACGGCCTCCGGATCATCTTCTATAACTCTTGAAAGGCCAAAGTCTGACACTTTACAAACAAGGTTGCTGTTGACAAGAATATTGCGTGCAGCAAGATCCCTGTGTACGTAGCCCATATCGGCCAAATATCTCATTCCAGCAGCAATTCCTCTCAACATGCCCACAAGCTGAATGACTGTAAATTGCCCATCATGTTTCTGGAGGGAAGAAAGGAGAAGCAATTCTTGTTAGTATAGCTGAGAAGAGAAATAAAAATTAGTTTCACAACTTTAGCTTTCTAGTTACTTGCTATCTATATGGCAAATCATCCTGAAGCAGTGAAACTCACTACAATCGTGGTTTTACTTGTTCCACACATAAAGTAATGCATCCAGTTAAGAAATGCATCAACAGCTTATGTATTCTAAAAGAATCTACTAACTACCATTTAATTCTGGTTAACTTATGGTTAAATCCTTTTTTTTGAGAGCGTTTACTTGTGTACACCTCTTTATCTCTTAAACTAATCATGCATCTAGGAAACGAGGTCTATCTCCTTTGTGAATCTTAACTACTGAAAATTTTATTCGTGTCATATTTATCTCGTCTTAATCTTTCTGTTGTCTCTGAATAAGTCATTTCACATTTTCACTCTTGCACACAAAGTAAAGAGATTGTGGGGCAGTTCAGAACATGCACTCAACAAATATTAAGTAGTTGTTAAACTTGTGCTTCTTTTTCCTCTCCTCAACAACATTCCTCTGATTTTTATCTGAAAAAACATAGGGATTCTTGGGTAGCGATCGAAGGGAGGAAGGAAGTAAAAAGGAAATAACAGAGAGAGAAAGACTACTCCAAAAAGGCAGAAGGTATAGTTTCATGTATCACTAGTGAGAACCCACTATTTCTATATGACATTAAATCTCTTCATTCCCTTGATTGTTTTAATGTGATCCTGTCATGTCTTACTATTTCTGATCTAATTTTGCTGAAATAATTTAGAGATTTGCTAGTATTTATTAGGTTTCATCTCATTCTGAAAAGTACTTTTATTACATTAAATTAATAGCATATGTGCACACACACACACACATATTCCTTTATATATTTTATATACATATATATTTTATATATGTATAGAAACACACGCGCACACACAAACACATATAATCACTTTAAAAAAGAATATGTACATTTTTTTTTAATACTCACCCTAAGAAAGGCATCGAGTGCCCCATTCTCCATGTATTCTATTACAATCATGACTGGTTTCCCTAAAAGAAAATAAGGTGCATTTTGCTTGAGAAACTCTAATATAAATGGACTGCCCTTTTTTGATAAAACATATGTTATTTCTTTGAAGGTCTGCATCACTGAGACATAAGCATTTTTGAAGCCTCCAGCACTGTTACTGAGCTCTAATAAGGTCTTAAATGTCTGCACGGAATATGGTCATGATTCTGAAAATTAAACCATACAAATCAAAATGTCAGTGTGTTCTCCTGACTACTGCTGTGTGAACAGGACTCTGGAATAATGACACTTTAGATAATATGAAAGGACATAAGAAACCTTATCTCCCTGAATGGTCTTTGAGGCTAAATGAAACTAGAAGAAATAATATATTTCAAAGTACTACTTCTTTTAATCATGCATGCATCTTAATTTTTTCCTCAGGTTTTACTATAAAGTAAGTATTGTTTTAGTTAGTTCCGCATCAGGAGAAAATCCATTAAGAGTGTGCAGCCTGTTTATAATTTGAATTCTTGACCATGGTTAAAATAAAGTAATTTCTGCCATTAGGTTATTATTTGACTGACAGATGAAGTCCCTCCTTACCTCTGGTAACAACCCCTTCTAAATGAACCACGTTGGGGTGGTCAAACTGCCCCATGATGCTTGCTTCACATAAGAAATCTCGCCTTTGCTTTTCAGTGTAGCCCACTTTCAGGGTTTTTATGGCTACTGCCACGTCTCTCTTGCCGGGAAGCTTCAAACGCCCACTGCACACTTCGCCGAACTCTCCTAAAATGAGGTAGAACAACACTGAATTGCACTGACTATAATATCACAAGCCTTTCAGGCTTCATTCAACCAGCTGCCCATGTATGTGTTTACATTTACCTGATGAAAGTTTCTATTTGAACTGGATTACTTAAGAACACAAAGACATTCTCTTTTTCTTTCTTTTTCTTTTTCTTTTTCTTTTTCTTTTTCTTTTTCTTTTTCTTTTTCTTTTTCTTTTTCTTTTTCTTTTTCTTTTTCTTTTTCTTTTTCTNTTTCTTTTTCTTTTTCTTTTTCTTTTTCTTTTTCTTTTTCTTTTTCTTTTTCTTTTTCTTTTTCTTTTTCTTTTTCTTTTTCTTTTTCTTTTTCTTTCTTTTTTCTTTTTCAGCTGCTTTTAATTTAACACTGTTATGGTGCTAAATGAAGCACTACATGAAGCACTACCACATGTTAAATTAAACAAACATAACAAAATGCTGGGGTTTTGTCAAAGTCCTCCAAATGAATAGACAATTGAAACTTGGAGAAGAACAAGAATAAAAATGGCCAAATAAGCAGCAAGAATCCCTCAAAAGCCTCAACAATACTAATCTGGTAGAGAGGTAAATGGACCCTATCAGACATGAAAAAAAACCTAGAAGATATAAGATGTGGATCTGAATGGTTATATTTCACTGTTATCAAGTTTAAGATGGTAAAAGATTTAAGGATTGTTCCTTGTCTTGCAGTAGTGTCAGAATAGAGAAGGAAAGACCCATGTTCTGCAGCTAGGAAGAAAAATCTTTTGGGATGCACACAAGAATGAGGTAGTAACATATTTTAGACTGATAAAAGAGAACTATATATTCAAAAAGAGAAAGAATCATCAGAATATTTAATATTGGGGTAGTTGACAAATTCATAGTAAGTACATAAAATATGGGGTGATAACTCCTCCTAATATAATCAAGTGGGAGTCTGAGAATTTATCTAATTCCTTGTACACTTACAGAGTGCCTTAACACTAAGCTAATTGGCAGATATGCAGACACATCTGCATCCAAGCTTTGTTTTAGTATGAGCACTGAAAAAAAAAGATATTAAGGTAGAAAAGATTGATACAGAGTATTTGATTAGAATATCCTCTTGGGATATAGCCTGGGATCTTGAGAAACCTGGTGGAATCAGGGCTTATATGAAAATATATATGCACTAGGAAGAGAGTCTAGCTGGCAATAGAGAGAGAATGATGCCTAGAAATAGCTTAATGGCCCTAGCAGGTTAAAGTATAGATGTTAAAATGTTCTAGCAGATGAGTTCTGAGAAATCTTGTTTAAGATACTGTCACCACTGCAAGACTGTTTTACTGTTACACGTGACAGCTGAGTTCAGAGATAGAAGAAAGCATTGCCTGCTCTCAGCTTCTTAGATCACATTCCCTCCAGTCCAGAACAAAAGAAGAAAAACCTTTTCAAGAGTAGGATTTTGGCCAGATCCTAATATTTCCTATTGAATTGTCTGTACAAATCCTCACTCACTCGGGTAGGTTTTATGAATCTCATAGAAGATGAGTTCACACACAGTCAAATTCCTCTCCTCATTCTAAGCTAGTCAAGTAAAAGACAGCTCCAACTGTCTCCATATACACAGTGTTTTACCTGGACTAATACGATTCAAGAAGAAATTGTTTCTGTCTTCACAGGAGTTGCACAAGGCAACATTATCTTCAAACATTGGAAATATGGTCTTATATAACTGGTGGCTATGAATTGTACAAGGCAGAGACATACATAATTTGCTGCTGGTCTGCTTATGCCTTTTGGTAGAATCAGTCCGGGATGCACAGGATAATAGCTTGGTAGCTTAACCTCCCTCCTGCACTTCATTAGCAATATGGACAACTATTAATGAGTTCACCACTTAAATCACTCACAGCCACTAGCTGTGATAACTAAAGGATAACAATTTTCTACTGCAAAACTTCCAAAATTGTTTTTATTCCACAGTGAAAACAAGACGTGAGTATGTGCATATGTGTATATGATACTTTGTAGCCAGGTAATTAGAGTTCTTGGCACAGAAGACACTACGGCTTAACTACTTTCCAGCTTTCTACAGTTGGATTTTGATTTATTTCCAAAAGGAGATCAATCACATTCAGGCAAAGAAGAAACTTGAATGTGTATGTTATGTATTTCACGCCAGAATGTTAGCCACTGAGCTATAGAATACATTTTTACTCACAACAAAATAGTATATTTAGATGAAATGATGCCCAAAAAGGATATATAAAATATGGCAACAAGAGCAGAAGCAATGCACAACCTCAGGGACACCACTAACTTAGCATGTGTACAAGGAAGAAGCTACAGTCAAAGGTCTGTGGTGAGCAAGGACTTAGCATAGTGGACACCAAATTCTCTGTCTGACAGGTGGCATCAGCAGGATGGTAATGAAAATGTTGTCAAAGAAAGCAAATATCCATCATGCAAATTGTGCACAAGCATACTTGCACCCTGCTTATCTGAGTGCTTATAAAGCACTACTCCAGTGTTGATCTGGCCAGCACTGTTCAGGCTTATTGAGACTCTGCCAAGTGGCTTTTCTCATGCTGTCACTAGTAAAAAATCTATATTCTTCTTTGATGTATGTGATTCAGATGCTTTTTTCAGTCTTTAAAATTCTGTTGTACCTGGATTACCTTTCACTTCACTCTTCCTGGCTATCTACATTAACAAGGTAAAGCAATAGCTAAATCAAATACACAGTATGCTTTCACCAAGTGATGTACCTCTGCTTTATTTTTCTGCTACTTTTATACTCATGAAAATCCAGAAAAAAAATTCATCTGCAGTCAATAAAACTAATATGCTGGATTTACTCTGTCATAACAGAGAGAATATTTCTGTCTTAAGCTATATCCTCCTTGCAACTGAAGCATTTTCAGCATTTTGCTCAATGCATAGGCAAATTCCAACTGAATATATCTTTGTGCTCTGAACTGTTTCTATGTTGATAGCTTTTCAGCTGAAAGCAAATATAAAGTTCAGTAATTTTTCTAGGGTAATGTGGAATTTAAATCTTGTAAACTTTATTTATTAGAAGTGATGCTGCCATTTTAGTACCAGAAACATCACTAGGTATAAAGAGCTGGATTCTTACACCCTTACTCATCTCAACTAATAAACAATGTTAATTTCAGCAGTGCTGCTCCTCGATTAAGACATGATTTAACATGAGTGAGATTTAAGAGGCATGATGAATTCTAAGCGTAAAGGCTTTTTCCACAGCTTACATTTGAATATTTTAGAGATATTCCTTCTCTTTTTAAGCACTACTGCAGTATGTAATTTACAGTGCATACCAAACTACAGGGTGATTTTAAAAGTATTCTACTAATACTTTCATAAAAACAACAGGAAAGCAAAAGAACATTTCCTCCAGGAATCCAAAGTATCTGATATTTTTCCTCCCCACAGAAACTTAATTTCACTACATTGGGTATTGCAATAAAAATGTCACATATCTTATTAATGCAAACAAATGAAACTGCCTTTTTAAAGCATGAACACTATGGCTTAAGTAGGTGGTAGACGGTTCAAGAAGAAGAAAAGCAATGTATGCTGGTGCAATTACAATCAGTCATGAGAAGTAAAACAATAACTTTTTGTATTCATAAAATATCAAAAAGAAAAATTGTAAGGGAAAAAAAAACCAGCCCTAGGGAAGATTTTGTTATACAGGAAACAAGAGCTTCTTAGTCTCTATATAAGATTTTGTGCTGCAGCCAGTTTTCTTTCCTCACATGAGGGAAAATCCAGAGGTCAAAGAATTGTCTTAAAACAAGGAAGGTGAGAGCAGAATTTGCACTGGCACCTTTGTTCGGACATTAAATAACAGGCAGTAAAACTTCTTTTCTAATTAGCTTTTTACATTCTAAAAATCAGATAAAAATTAGAAACTCACAGGATTTCAATGCCAAGTAAGTCTCCTCTTTTTCATTTTTTTTCTTCCTGTTAGTCTGTTTGCTTTTTGCATTTCAGAAGCGAGCATAGCTTCATTGCTCTTAACCGCTCTGGTAAATGCAAAAAGTTCTTCTATACTTGAGGTATAATTATTTGCCTGTCATTATGATGTATGAGTTTCGATCCTGGTTAAATGGAACAGATGAATAAGCAAGCCGCGGCAGCCTTACCTGCACCAATCACCCGCTCAATTTTAATACAAGAGGCATCTAGCTCCTTGGCGAATTGATGGACAGCTCTATTTGGGTCCTCGTAGGTTTCAGGGTCAATGTAGGTTTTGGTGCCTGGAAATTTAACTGTAATGATGTAAGAAAGCATGACTGTGATGAAGCAAAGGCACTTCTTGTGCAGCCAGCCCGGGATTTTCATCAGGCAGAGTGCTCCCTGGAAGAGTGCGCCTGCTTCCACACCGCCCGAATCGCAACAGCTTTAACTCTCCTCGTAGGCATCCTCTGCAAGTATGCCCACAGAAACGCACGATCCCACCTCTGCACATGGCTAATGTTAGCATCGACATCTCCACCTCGAAGTGGAAAATGCAATAAATATTAAACAATGCTTGATGGATGAAATGAAATGTTGAGCGGGAGTAAAAAGAAAGCAGGGGCGAGCTCTGAGAGCAGTAAGGGAGCTGCAACTTTCTTTCCTGTGTTAAGACCACATCATCTTTTCCCTGCTCGAGCAAACAACATTTCTTTACATTATCCTTGTCGTTGAGAGGGATTTGAAGAGCTCCTCTACCTATTTCATTTTGCTTAAACTATTGAATGCAGTATTATTTACAGACTGTAGCAATAGCAAAGCTAAACTATTCAAAGCTCTTAGAATTTATGCTCCTAAGTGCATCGCTTATACTAGATTATAAACATGACAGATACTTGTATTCAATTGGTAACGGCAGAGGAATGGAGAATGGACTTTAGGGGCAATTATTGCCTTGCTCAAGCACCTAAGTGAGCAATACACAGAACCTTGAATTCTGCTCTATTTTTCCCATGTAATTCTTGTTGTACCATAGACCTCTGGCCAACATACAGTTTTCCCCTTAATCTGCTACTGCTTCAATAAAATTATTAAACTATCTCGATCAGAACTTCTATTTGAAAGTAGAGCAATCCTAGAAATCTATTAAAACCAAACTTTTTTTTTTTTTAAATAAATTTGGCTCACATTATAGTCCTAGGTTATTATTGAGTAATGTAATTTTTATGTAATATTATTAAGTCCTAGTCCTATTATTAAGGCAGTGAAATAAATCTCAATATAAAAAAGAGAAAAGCAAGAATGTTTCTATGCTAATTGATGTACTCAAATACAAAATTTGGATCAAGGTAAGAGTAAAAATAAAAATAATAAATTATTTTTTAATCTATTGAACATAAAATATTTCATATTGTAAAATATATTGAAAAGTGGTTTAGTAACCGTTTACTATTATTTACTATTTACTATATTTACTATATTTACTATATTTAATATATTTACTATTATTTACAATTTTGCCCAGATATTGTTGTCTGTTGTGTTACATATCTACAAATATGTTCTAATTGCACTGATAATGCTTCAGATATTGTAAGAGATCAGTGTTTATTTATTTAAATCAGAAAGGGCTGGAGAAGAGGGAAAAAAAAAAAAGGTTAATCTCCTATTATGGTGCTTTTGGGTTTTGCGCAAGGAAACAGAGAATGAGCCATCCTCTTGCGTCTGTGATAAGAACTCTGGATTGGATGTAACCTTGTGAATCTCAAATGGGTGTCTGATGGTTCTTTATTCAAACTGTCATAAAACATTTTGACAGGCCAAAGCTATCTTGGCATACTATCGTGAAACAGCACTGGCAAGGAATTGAAGACATTGTGAGAAAAAAATGGTAGGAGGGAACGAAATGTAAATTAGAACTGCTTGACTAAACTCCTCCATTATATTTATTAAAGTAGCTCTTGGGGCCATGGAGAGTTGAGGACTTGAAAAAAAGAAAAAAGATTTGATATTCTATTAAATTCCTGCTTAAATGGCTACTTATAAGAAAATCCAGTCTGGTGCCTGGATATCCAGTCCAATCCAATGCCTGGATAAGAACTGACTTTTTTTGGTATTTAGTACCAGCTTTGTTTTTAAAAAGGTTATGTGTATTAACTGTTTTGACTGATTTCCTGCATAACCACATTTCCCAAAAGAAAGCGAAGTGGAAGAAATAAATGCTAATAAAGACTCAGCATTTCTGGATCAGCTGCTAAACATTAAGTAGCAGCTTTCATATTAGTATTTTCATATTAATTCTTTCACTGAAACAAAAATGTTCCCAGATAATTAATGAGTGAAAGAATTATCCAGCAAGTCCCTTCCTTTTGTTTATATTCTTAAGTTCAAGAATACAAAGTCAATCTTTTCCTTCAAGGCCATAATGGGCATTTTAAAAAGTGAAAGCAATAGCTCTTCTGAAGATGAGCAAAAGCTTATAATGCACATAAAAGAGGCAAATTTCAGATCTATCGCTCTCAGAATAGCAATATTTAAGTAAAATCAGATTTTTGATGAATTCTTTAAAAACAACTGAACTTTAAAAATAACTGAACTATTTATCTTATATGTAAGATAAATAAATCTTATTCCATTATTACTTTCCACCTTCTTTGTTTGGCTCATATATGGATTGACTAAAGCTGCAATGATGTCACTACTTAGTTTAATACTATCTGCATTTAAAAGAAATGATTTAAGTAGCAACACACCCAAATCCAAGGAGCATGAACAAATACAGGCTGAACTGGTTTTGCCAAGGCAGAAAGGTGAAACAGAAAACTTAATCTGATTTTGCCTGGAGCTTTATCTTGAATTACTGGTTGAGAGAGATGTGCATTAGAAAATGTTAGAAGTTCTTGTTTAGTGGCTACTTCATTCTTTATGTAATATTACATCTCGATGATAGCTTATGTTTTTAACAAATGTAAAAGAAGATAAACTATATTAATGTCATAAACATTTCGATATATTTAAACTACAGCTGCAACTATAGACAAAAATTGCAAACAACATGTGTTGCTGTTTGTCAGAATTAATATTCAATTTAATTCTAATTTTTGAATTTGCGATTTACTTATTTCCTCAGTAGATCACTGATTCTAAAACAATTTACAATATTTCTCATTTTTCATCTCAAAATGATATTACAACTGAAATGAGGAAGGGTTAAAAAAGTTTTATTTTCTGCAAACATCAAACTATTTTTTCTTAGTGTAAAACTCCTTCTCTCCTCTTATATTTTCAAATGTGATCCACATAAGACAGATTTATTTTATTAAATATTCCTGAGATTCTAGTATAATCTCAGATAGTAACTACGTTTTTTTAAAAAAAGGGCTATGGATACTGCTTCTTGCTATTAGGCAACAGATTTTAGAACTAAAAATTGTAATTAAATACTTCAGATTTATTTTCTTACTAAGTATTCTATCCTTTTTAAGAATTGCATATTCTTTAAATGTCAAAACTATGGTGTCCACAATTGTCAAAAACAGCTTTTGTGCAGAATACCTACACTGCTAGTGTGTCACAGTAACCCTCACTTTTTAAATACAAATTTGCCTAAGGTAAACATCTTATTTAGCCAAGGACCCTTCAATTAGTAGGATCATTGGGAAGGTGTGAAACATGTATTCAAAAGCAACCAAAAAAAAAGACATGCAAAATGAGAATAACAATATATGATCCAGATGTAAAGAAATAAACTTCCAAGTGTGAACAATCTTGATTTTAATGTGCATTGTTTTTGTATATGTCATATTTTTACAATTTTAGACTTCTTGCTTTCTATTTACACAGTGTTTTTCTTTCATGGAACGTTGTTTTACTATCCTCTATGCTAGTGCTAATACCACTCTCTTATAACTGAGTTGGGAATTCCTGAAAGGGGGAAAGAAGGCAAAACACTTACAATGAAAGTAAAGTTCTTCATCCCCTTCTTGATCAGCTTTGCTATAGCCACAATGCCTGAAAAGAAAGAGGCTGGTTTTACTGGTAAATAATGATTTACTTCCTCACATCTAAAGCTCTGCCAACATCAGTTTTACAGGCTGGGATTTTCAGGCATTGAGGACCTAACTTCCAAGGACCCTTTAAGAGTTTAAGCTATAATTCTCTGAAGAGCAGAGTTTTAAATAAATCATGAACAGTTGTAATCAAAAGGCTTCTATACAAAATACCAGTTAGGACAGGTCCTGAACAGAAAGCTCTACTTCCTCTGAAAAGCTGGATATTCCTCTGGGTAAAACAGAGGATTAACAAACTTGAAAGCTGGAGGGTATTCTTAAACTTACTGCTGTGCCCCTTTTTCTTGAATGTAATGTCATTTAATGGCTGATAAGATAAAGTGTCAGTCTTCTCCATGTGAGAAAAACTGAATAGAAACTGAAGCTTTGAGGAGCCCAGGTAGAGAATCTGCTGAAGGTTCTTTCCCCTGCACATTTGCATAGGACAAAAAGAACATCTTGATTTAAGTGTGCCTTGCTACAGTAGGGGGACTAACTGAATATTTGATAACAGGATCTAAATGTATATTGTCATGATTAAGCATTCCACTCCAGTTCTACAAATTACTATCCCAGACTAGTCTATGACTGAAGGGGATCAGATATGCTTATATCTATATGAGGGGCAGTACCTTCGTCCAATGATGAATCCAAAGACCATGAAGACCAGAATGATGGTTCCTGCCACAGCAACCACAGCTATGATAATAACAGGATTCTGTTCACTGGAAACAGCCGTGGCTACAAAAAGGGCAAGGAACAGAGATTAGTTCAAAGTATTCCATATAAAGGAACTGCCATAGATAAATTAGTGCTCATGAATTGGAGATTGTTAGTTTACCTTTTCTATTGCCTGAAACTATTTAACAGACATTAATGAGGTTAAAGCAAGATATATATGAGAAATTCAATCAAATGATGTATGAGTTAATCATCATCTGGAGGGAATAAAATGTTATGCTGAAATTAACTTGGTCAAGATGGTAGAACCAGAAGCTGAAAGCCATACCAGTAAATTCTATTGTTTCATCTGTATTAAAAGGGAGAGGGAGAATAATCCCTGAAGAGCTCCACAAGGGCTTCACCCCTAAAACGTGTTGATTTGACTTTGATTTTACCCCTATAAAAAAGTATCTTACCTATAAGAAAAAGCTAAGATGAAATATATACTATTTCCTAATATTATCCTCTAACATGAGACCACTGATGGATCCCTATTTGCACAGATTTCATTTCAGTTAACATATTTTTTTCTCTTGCTTTTAAGCATTGTAAATGACTAATATTAGCATAAACTTAGCATTTGTTTCCATTGAAAATGTACTTCCATATTCGCAAGAAATTTTCCATGTTTCAAGGAATTTACACACAAAAAATCCACACATTATTCCTTTTATTATTAAATTATGTCAATGCTGTTAATATATGAAAAGGTATACATGTCAGACTAATGTATATTGTAAATACTTAGCCTGGAAAACCTTGAAATTTGTTAAACATGTTGTTTGCCCATCACCTAATGAAGACAGCTGCATACTAGGTTATATTAAATAGGCACAGCTCTGATGAACTCTGTGGAGCTACACTGATTTGTAACAGTGAGAATCTGGCTAAGAGAGTGAGAGTCAAGGAGGAGATATCAGGCAGTGATACTGAGAAATCATTTGGACGCAGGGGAGAGATAAAAACAAAGCAAAAAAACAGAAAAAGAAAAAAGAAAAAAAAAAAGATGTGTTAATGCAGTTAACTCCTGGTAATGTTAACTAAACAGGAATGTATACATGAGAATTTTATGAATTCCACAGAACCAGGTTTCTGTAACAGATTTCATAGGTTTCCATACAAACAAACAAAATAACATTTTCTTTGACCTGTCTGGAGAGAAGTGAGCCAATCAACATGATTTATCTCATCACTGACACTGATCTGTACCAGCTGGTTCCCTGAAAAATATAAAAAAACACCTTGACATGCTACAAAGATACAGAATATCCTGCCCTGAGGGGAAATATCCTCTTAGTTCTGACCTCAGATTTTATTTCCTAGGGACTTTATAGTTTTTCTATATTCTATCTAATGCAGCTGAGGAGGATCTCATTACTGAGCTGCGGATGATCTCATTACTCATACCTGTCTTTAATCTTAAGTACACAGAAAAGTGCTTGCCTTTGAATATCAATAAGTTTTTGGGATACTCAGGTAACCTGACTGTAACAGGCCTACATGTATCCTCTTTCTGGAACTTGCAAGGAATTAGTGGTCAGTACCTTGTCCAAAAATGCATCATCCTACAGCAATGGTGAGTATGTGAGGGTACATCCACCTATCAGTCTTGTGTTATTCCTAACAGGAATAATAATAACCAGATCTTTTCATCTTATTTAGCAGCTGAATTGAATGCGCAGAGGTTGACATATGTGAGTGGGTTGCTGTGCCCCAAAAGCTGGCACATTCTGGAAGCAAAGGAGGATGTAATTTGGGCTCTGGAAAATGTTGGGAGCATGGAACACCAGGCAACTGGTGAGATAATTGGGATGTGATGCATCAGGTATTTTTACATCTTTGTGAGGGAAAGGCCTGATTATGAGTCTGGTCTGACAGGAGTTACAAAAATTCAGTGGCAGCAAACACATCTGCTTTTGTTCCAGCTCTGTACTGCTTCTTCCTTCTGTGGGATGAACTCAGGCTGTTAGTTGTTTAAGTTGGATTCAGAAGCTAACTTTTGTCATAATCACTGTGGTTTGGCAAAATTAAAGATGCTAGAGTAGTCCTAGAGGAAAGATTTTCACATCTTTCAGAAAAAAAAATTGAGTGGCTCCATGGCAATGTTACCTATCACTAGTGTTGATATAACACTAAAAGGCACCAAAAGTTCCACAGGAACTTAAGGAAACACTTCTTGACAGTGAGGGTGACAGAGCACTGGAACAGGCTGCCTGGAGAGGTTGTGGAGTCTCCTTCTTTGGAGATCTTTAAAACCCACTTGGATGCAGCCCTGTGTCATGTGCTCTAGGTGACCCTGCATGTGCAGGGGGGTTGGACTAGACCTCTGAGGTCCTGTTCAACTCTAAGCATTCTGTGACTCTATGATTCTAAGATTCTATGATTCTATGATTCTAACACTAGGGTAGTGGTAGGGGGCTAGCAGCAGAAGAAGGAAGTCTGTCCTTACACTGACTTAAGGGAATGCTCTACTTGGAGGAGTCAAAATCACCTTCCATGTACACTGTTGGAGTGATGGGGATTGTATATTCAAACATATTTGGATAATTCTAAAAAGGAGATTAGCTGTAAAAACTGTGCTGCTCCTCCACTATGCTCTTTCATGCTCTATGCCTTATACTCACCCATTCTTGGCTGAAAACCAACAAAATTTCACAAACAATTTCACAATTGTTTTTCCATTTAAAATCTGATTAAAAGAAGCCATAAGCATTTTTGAGTTGGTGCTTTTTGAGGTTTACTTTGTCGAATCCCCAGAACACAACATATATCTTAATTTTTGGGGAGAAAAAAAAAGTGCAGAAGCCTCTTTAGATCTATTGGCTACAACTGATTTAACATATTTTTAAAATAATTTGGTGAATCAAAAGAGAAAATTCTCACTTAAGTGATATTCTGTAGATTTACATGTTCTCCCTGAGGGACTTCTGCCTCTCCTAATCAACAAGTGAATGACAATGATTTTTAGCTTTTGATTGGGTGAAAAACTCAATAGTAATAATTTGAAAGTCTTTGCATAAATACATATGTGATGTCCAACAATTCTTTTGTGTGTGTGCAAACATGTATTTAATATATTTCATATATAATATTAATATAATGGATGTAGCTCTGGAAGGTGGCCATATAGTTTGAGCTACAACACAGAAGCATAAGCATAGTAGAAGAACACTAATCAAAAGACACTCAACAGTTAAAATGCCTGGAGAAATGCCAGCAGGTAACAGGTCTATCTGACTATGATGGTTGAGTACTCTCTATGTACTTTTAAATTACTTTGACGTCTTTAAAAGCTATGGTCAAAAATCACAAGAATAATGAGGAGCCAATACCTCCTCACTACTGTAATATAACACTGGTTTACTGCTCACCTCTACAAAACTTCACATAAAGTATACTGCCTAAAAATTATGCATGGAAGATCTTCCTTTAAAATGTTAGTAAAACCCTAATTCAATGAGCTTGCAAGATGTGATAAAAACACAAATAAAATACCCTTACTTGCATAAAGCAAATAACTCTAAAATAATTTAATTGATTTTTTTTCCCTAGCATTTTAATTGTTTCTGAAAAACATATACAAAAATAGAGTTTGATTATCCTTTAAGAGATATGTTATAGTGCCCTCTCAGGAAAATTGGAAACATGACACTTCTTTTTTTTCATCAAAGCGGAGAACATGTCACAGAGTATGTCAAACACAAACCTAGCTTGTGACAAGAGAAAAGCTCTCCTGTATATACTGGCCTAATATAGGCCTACTTTATATTATATAGTTTTTTGTTACCTGAGTCACAGAAAGAGTGCATAAAATGGCCAGAGATGCATTTATTCTAGTTTTCCTAATCTTACAACTGAGCAAACTCTAGTTGAAACTGTTTGACCCCAGAAATTATCTTTGCTAATTTTTGTGGCTATTTGTATGCTTATATTCTGCGTATAAAGAATACTCTGGTAATTAAGGAACTGTCTGGGAAACATTTTGGTAAACCACTATGTACAATATATCAGCTAATTGCCAGAAGCATATGACAGATTGTGGCAGACTTTCCATTTGTTTGCCAGAAAATCTACTCAAAATAAGAAATTACTTCAGTCTGTATCTCAGTTCCCCATCTTCTAAAATGGAGATTCTGCTACTGACTTCCTTTGTAAAGTGGAATTCTACAGATGGGAAGCATGTTATCAGTGAGTGAATTATATAAGTATTAATATTTTATTGCTGCTATTATCGTAATTACTATTTCAATTATAACTATTTGATGTGTTATTATTCATTATTAATATCTTTTTATATTCTGTATGGAAGGAAGGTTAAGACCTACTGTTTCTTAAGACACATCCACCAATCGTTCCTGCAGTGCCTGACTGTAATTAACAGGATATTACAGCATGTATCCGGGCCTTAAATATTCTGGATAAAGCACAGAGACCAGACTTGGCTGTCTGCAGCCTTTGAACCTGTAGGCTACATATCTCCAGCTCAAAGCTGGATGAACCCTTTTCAGAAATGTCAAATTGAAGCAAGTGACCCAAAACGGCATAACTAAATTTTAGGTCTGTGTCAGGGCAGTGAAGCTGCCAGGGACACAGGCAGTTTGGGTGAGCGAGCTCACAGCTGTCAGGTCGCTGTGACCCAAGAGTTTTCTAAGACCCCAAATGTGGAAATCTTTCTGTAACTGTGTAACTATGTAACTGTATGGTCAATGGGGAAAAAAAAAAAGGTATCAACAAGATTTTTGAACAAATAAAGACACGTTTTAGCATCAAAGGAAGAACAAGTTCTCACTGAATGTGACCCCACTGCTGAGATAACAATATCACAGACATGTCAGCTTTATCTGATGTATCATACTCACCAAATTTCTACATCATTTTTTTTTCCATAATGAGGGTTTTAATAGGATGTTTTTCTATGCTTAGGTTGCAACATGAACTTTAAAGAAACTTAGTATCTTTGAGACCTCTGTTTCTTTAGAAAACTCAGCTGAAACTAGCCAATGAGCTCAAAAGAAACTAAGGCTGGATGTAAAGATAAAACATACATCATAAACAAAAAGTCATAAAGGTTTTTTCTTTTAGGAAATCAGGCAGGAAAAAAAATAATTGACCTGGAGAAGCTTTTGTGGGTTGAAGTCCCTTCAGCCTCTCCTCAGCTACTGAAGAATATAGTAGAGTCACTTATCTCACCATTATTCACTTCTGAGGTAGGGAGGACGAAGTGTGTGCTCAAGTGAAAACATCATTTGCTTTATGTTAGAAGGACATTAGGGAGGAAGAACCTGCTATGTCACAAATCTTTTCTGCCTAATTACAAGAGTATAATTATTAGCTCTACAACACAACAACTAATTGAAGCTCATTCTTCAAAGTACAGTTTCAAAAATCCACTTTCATATGGAATTTGGAAGGACAGTTCAATCAAATCAGACCAAATTTTATTTAGCATATTTGCTATTCTTTCAAATGTTGGTAATATTATGACTCTTCTCTTTTTTTTTTTTCTGTTTTACCTACTGCTTCTACTGAAAATGGTAATTGCCTATAAATTTAAATATTTACCTGTGGCTTCTTCTAGTGTAGCAACATCCAGTCTGGGACTATAATTTCCATAACCAGCAGCAGTAAAAGCACGAATCTGGAAAACATACACTGTTCCTGGCTTTAAGTTATTTATAGAAGCTGAAGTAGATTTGGTTTTCACTGTTGAGTAAGTCCTCTCTCTTTGATCCTGGAAACAATAAGGCAAAATATTAAATTATATTTGCAGGTCAGATTTTATCATGATTGTAGATTAGCAACAGACAACTGGTCTATGTAGTTTATTTCAATCTGCTGAATGTTTTTTTCCCAACATAAAAAATACAGCACACTCCGAGGACTATTACAAAACACTGCCACTGCAACGAGGAGTCCTTAAAGTAACATAAAATTTAAATAGGATGCTCTTGTTGTCAGTCATAAAACATCCAGGCATAAAATGATTGGTTTTTGGTCTCTGATTACATTCTGTCAACTTCTGATGAAAAAATAGCTTGACCACAGCCTTCCTGGGATAACTAAGGAGCCTGAATAGTTTAGTGACAGGAAAATATGTTCTGTCATGGTCAGAACACTTTCCCTTGTTGCCTTCCAACACCCTTTAAAAGTTACCAGGGTGCCAGTGTAAAACTGACTGGAGATTGCTTGAATTCTTAAGCCTTAGTGAAAATAGATAATCTTTTCTCTGGCTCCCAGTGTTTCTTTTCACAAATTATGGTTCTATGTCATCAATTAAAATCTGGAGAAAGAAGCTGAGTATGTAACCCTCCAGATTTTGAAGCTGTATGATTACAAATGCTGTGGGTAGTAACTCACTTTCAAACGTTAAAAATGCTGTGTCACAGACCATTGTCATATTCAAACGGCTCTACTTATTCATTAAATTTACTAGTCCAAATTATCCTTCAATGTAGATATGTGCAGCCCTGTTGATTTTCAGTGGCGTATGCAACACCGATTTGAAGGGCAGAAGAGATGAATTAATCAGCCATCTGAAAGTATCACATAGTCCCAATGTGATCAGAAGCCATACGAGGCACTGCTAATGAGACGGACAGAGAGGGAAGGGATAAATCTGTAACTGATTTCAATAGCCTTTGCCAGTTTAAAATAATGGAAAACCTTCCCCTTTGTATTCAGTGTAGCAGCAAAGCCTTTCTGCTGAAATACAGTGCTCCATGCAACATATCAAATTTCTTTTGTAAGATGCAGTAATGGCTTCTCCTGAGCCTTGCCTGTTCTGCCATTTGAGTAAGCCTGTCACCTGGGTAGCAATATTTTTTCATACCTTCTCTAAGAAGATTTAAATCATCAGCAAGCAAAGACCATGGTGGAATGTATGTTGGTACGTGAGAAAGAACAGGAGCACTTGAGACATGTGAAACAAGTGTAAGCAAGCAGTAAATAGTAGTATAGGTTCAGCACTGCAAGCCACAGTGGAATTTCAGAGTTCGGGTTTTGATGTATAAATGAGACTTGTCCGAATTGCCAACATTTCTTCAAATCAAAATAAATAAATAACAAAGAAAGAAAAATAGCCTAAGCTAGAAATCTCACAAGACAGGCTTACTTTGGAGATTTCTGGCAGTTTCACTTCCAGTTCTAGCCAGAAAAGAGAAGCAAAGAAACACTTATCAGAATATTTTGGAACCACAAAAACATTTGATTTGATTTTGGCTCTAAAAGTGAGTTCAAGTCTTTTTGTTTGTTTCTTTGTTTGTTCGTTTGAACTACGGGAACAAAATATTAACTGCTTTTCTCAGCCTGAACTGCAATCCTGAGCAAGAAACTTAAGTATTATTCAAGCTAAAATACATTATTTTGGAAGGAAGTCAGACATTTAAGTATTTGTATTAAAAGATACTCAAATAAAGGTATAAAGTTCTGTTTATCTGCTAGTGTTTATTTCTATAAGGAGGACCTTATCCAATTCTATTAATTTGACTGTAGTAAGTATAATATTGGTAGGTTTGCTTCCCTTACAAAAGACGAGTAATGCCAGCTTTTTTGCTTTGTAAACACAGGAAATTGGCAAGGATATTGTGCCATTTATTTAAAGTAACACAAACATACAGACAAAAATAATAAAAACTACATTCTAAAAGTTAGCCTATATGAAAAGTGCATTTGGTATGCTATTTTCCTCCAGCTATTTAAATGTTTTATTTTATTTTAACAGACAAGAAAGTATTATGCATATAGAAATGAAAATACACACACACACACACATATATATATATATAGCCAAGAGAACAGTTTTGCCTTTGGTAAAAACGTAAACTTGTTTTTAATGCTTGGATTTCAGTTATGTATGTATGTGTGCACATATTGAAGGGAGATAAATTATTTGACAAAAATAGAAGTCCTTTAAAAAGATTTGTGGATATCTTTACATATTTACTAAGTTTTGTCACAGGAATCATTAAATTGAGTAATTTAAAATTGGGATACATCATCAACAAATAAGTATTTTATTCCCTTTCCAAATCATATAAAGATCTTTTGACAAACATATATATATATACAGTAATTCAGCACTGAAAATTAGATGCGTTAGATCCAGTCTGGTCTAAATTTACCTAACTCTAAGTTACCTAGTAGGTGACATACTCTTTACTCTTTTTTGGCTATTTTTTGATATAGAGATATTATTACTTTGTTTTCATAAATAAAATGTTTTCACAAGAGAACACAAAGGAGTGACTATATTCATTTCTTTATATTTTTGTTCATTTTTTCCTTCTTTTTATCTCAGACTATTTCATAAAAAATGGGAATATTTTACATGCAGCAGCAAATTTCTCAGGCAATGTGCAGCAGCAACACTTATTCCAGGTCCCAAGACAAACACATAGCTGCAAAACCTCTTCCACTCAGCTTATGGTAGCATGTGGCCTTACTTATATGCCTGTCGGATTTTTTTTTTTTTATTATGGAATACTTCAAAGTTATCAAGAATGAAGCCCCAGACATGCTGAAATGAATAGCAAAACTCCGAGTGACATCAATAAGATTGCAATTTCACTCTACCAAAAATAGAGATCACTTCATCTACTATTGAGAAGCGTCCCTCAATGCATTATTGTGTTGAGAGAACAAGTGAAAAATAAATCTCACACTGATAGGAGTTTTTCAGAGGGAAAACAAGGAATATTTATCAGCTGAAATTGTAGGAAGTGTTTTGGAAGTTTTCAGATATAAGTCAAAGCTGTCTAAACTGTAAGGAAATACCAAACATGGTCAAGAGCTATATTTGATGTCTCATCTCAAGATTGGAGTTATACTGACACAGGAGGAAATGGAAAAAGCATTAAAATCAATGTGGAAGGGACAGAAAAATGATGTCTCATGTTAGTATTTCCACTGTCCAATTTAATTATAAAAAAAATAAAGAGAAAATAAAAATGGTTTTCTAGTGGATATTTCACCACCTGCATACCAAATTACAATACATGAGACATATGATAACCATAATAATTGCAAGAAATACCTAGTAGATGATAAGCAAAATCACTGTGGCTTTGAAGAGATCACAGCAGGCAGGATAGATGACAGTACTGTTATGGCTGTAATATTGTTCCACAATTTAGTGAGCAAAGAGCACATTGTTGTACATTACAGATAATCTTAGCACTTACTTTCTCATAATACTTGATTTCATATTCAGTAATGACTCCATTGGGATGTTCTGGTTCCTGCCAGGAAAGCTCCACGCTCCTCTGAAGTACTCTCTCTTTCATTACTCCACTAACTTGCGAGGGAGCTGTTTGGACAAGATGTGTCAATAAATAATAAGCAAATTCATTGGATCCCTAAAATCAAATGTCATTACAGATCCACCCCACGCTGAGCCACTTTCATTCAGGTACACGAAAGCACCTTTTCAAAGCTCACAATTCAACAGCTAATGAATATTCAAGCAGGGCCCTATTTCTGTTCATAAACTATAATAGAAATCAAATTACAGTGCAAATAGCAAAAAGTGGCTTTGTTCAAGTTAGTGAAAAACTGGGATTTATGGGATAGGAATGGCAATTAAGCAAATGAATTCTAATTAAGCAAGGAAAGTAGATTTTTAGATTAATTTTGTGTTAAATTGCAAATCTAAATATTTATTGACTCTGTTTCTGAAATGCTTGTAAAAATAACTAAGGTGTATGAAACAAAATCACATCTTAGTTTGATTTCATATAGTTGCTTGCAATTCTGCTTAAAAATAACCCATTGACACATTATAGCATGCCTTGGTAGTGAAAACAACATTGTTAGAGGCTAAAAACCTTCCTTTCACTCATTCAAATCTTTCTAATACACTCCTTCTTTACAGCCAAAATTCTGTATTTGGCTTTGTTATTTTTTGAAAGTCTGAGAAAGTCTGGGCAGTTTTTAAGAAATAAAAGGGTGACTGTCCTACTCCATTCAGCCTATACAGATGCACACATCCATGCATTCAGGCAAACATATACACACGCAGAGTTTGCTAATATATGTCACCCACAAACAGGTGATTTTTGAAATAAATAAGTATTTATATATATATATATATATACACACAAATTATAGAGCCACTGACTTTCATTTCAAAAAAGTTAATAAATAATGTAATAAAATATTAGTGAAAAAGTATCTTTCTTGACCAAGCTATCTTACAGCTGATGAAAAGGAAAGATAGAAGATTTTTTGCTGATAAGTTCTTCCAAAGGAATCCCAACATCACATCTTTCTTCAAATGTATGCACTGCACGTATACACAGTATGTATACGCAGCACAGAAGTTCTACAAGACTCCAGCTCTTTTAAAGAGAGCTATGGAACTGGAACCAAGTAGGACTTAAGTCCTGTTCATATTCAATTCAGTGGAAATAATGCAGTTAATTTCAAGGGTGCTGATGCAAAAGATACAAACAGAGGGTTTAATTCTCATTCCCCTCCAATTAAAGGAAAATCTGTATTTATCTATTTAGAGAGCAAGCCCATAGACATGAATCACATAGATCTATATATAATCCATAGACAGGAAAGAAAATAACCAATAGATATAAATTTACTTATGTCTCTTTTCAGTACATAATCCATATCTTTAAACAAACATTAAAAAAATTAAATCTTTCTCTAGGGAAAAAAAAAAAAAAAGCCTTATTTCAGAATTGTATATAAAGCTTTCATTATGTAAAATGATGTAAAATCTTCAGATAAAAAAGACTTTTTATCCCACTGAATAAATCCAGTTCATTAAAACTAGAGGTCTACCAATACAGATTCCTTTGCAGAACAAGGATACTTTGCTGCAACAAGTAGCAGAACTTGGCCTTCTCTTTAACCATTCACCTCAAAGTCTAATTGGAATAATTACTATTCTAATATTCGTATACGTATGCCCACTGCTCTCAATTTAACTTAAAAAAATTACAAAATAAAGCATCTGGAGTGAACAGTATATAGAATCAAGGATAAAAACATAATGAAAAATGAAAGATATATACAGCACAACTAGAATAAAAATCCTGTAAGACACTTTAAAAAGTGACTGTTAACATCGTATTTTAATTCTGAATTTCCTGCTCTGTCTCTTTTTTATAATTATATATATATAGTCTGTATATTTTTAGATGTATAATTTATGTTTCATCAGATGCTCCAAGAAGCTATGGAAATTAAAAATACAAACCATGCACAATAATATTAATTATGAACTATTATGTCATATATTCAATGTAATAAGAGTAGAGAGCCCCTAATGGGGACCACATAACTGTTAAAATCATAACGCTGTATCATGCAAACATCACGAGTAGATAAAGTAGCTTAAATCAGGATCTCTCTTTCTCTCTTGCATTCTCATGCTTTGAGTATTTCTACTCTTTAATTAGTGGAATATATTCTTTTTTGTAGCTAAGAGTCTGGAATGCGGCAAACCAATTTATTCTGTCTAATGTTAATGTTCTTAGCTATGATTAACTAGTTGTCTTTGTCTAAATGTGTAGCCTAGCATCCTGGTTGAATTTCAGAGAGGTCATTATGTTTCATGCATCATGTTCTGTATTCACCAGATAAATATTTTCAAACTGTTAATTTTAGTTTTTTATATGTTCAAAATTGTTAATGTTTAGACTTACTTGATATATATATATATATATGTTAGGTCACTGGAAATTGTTCTCAATATTCATTGCATTTTGTTTGAGCATACCAAATTTTTTTCATTCTGTTGGTCATAAAATTGATTTTTCTTTTAAGCAGTGAAGCAAAATGAACTTGCCTTGCAAACAGTTAGCTTTGCTTATGTGGGGAAGGAATGGGAATGCAGAGAAAGAGGAACAGAGAGGGGGGAAGATGTTAGCAGGGGAAGTGACATTTTCCATACCATTCCCATTGAACATCTGCACTAAGCATACTGCAAAAAGGCAAATTCCATTCCTTCAGCAAATTCAAAGAAAGAAAACCTCAGTGACTTTTCAATATTGCAAGGTAGTATGAAAAGCTGTCTTGAATAAGTGAATTGTAATTATTGTAAGTTAACATTCTTGCTTTCTTTCAAGAATAATCATATAAAAAAAAAGACTTAGTTAAAAAGGCTGTGCTGTATTTCAGAGGTAGAATAACCCATACGAGACAGAAGCGAACACAACGATGCAGACTGTATGTGTAGATAATTCTGATCTTGAGACTGGATCAGCCTTTAAGGCTCTGAAGAGAATGGTGCTGCACATAAGCCCCATTTTGGATGATACTCCTCAAATGCAGTAAGTTACCTGGCCTTATTTTATCTCACACTTTGAGCCCTGACATATGTTAGGGGAAAAAGAGAATCATCAAATGGGCTGAGGCCAGTGTCCTCCCCTGGCAAGGTACATAACAGTTACTTTAAAGAAATCACCGTAAATGAGAGCAATCATATTGATGCTAGAGGCTAAGTACAAAAACTATTGTAATCTTGCCTTTTTGGGTGTATTTCTTGATCTATGCTCACAGAGAGTGCACATCTCTGGAACATTTTGTTCTTTATTTCAGCATAATCACTATCTCTGTATACTCACTGCAGTATGTTTTTTATAGCCTGTTTTGTATTGATGTGTTTATTTGCTTTGGCTTTGACTCTTCTTAAAACTACAGGCCACTTGCCATTGCCTTCCCATGTTAATTAATTAACAACCGATTTATGATTTTGTCACAGCTATGTTTGAGTGAGCTGGAAAATCAGAGTTAAAGTGACAAACCATCCATAAATACAAGCTAAAATATGGTACCAAATCAGAATAAATGATACACAGGCAAAAACAGATGCGAACAAGAAATACCACGTTTTGTGCCATTGCAAGATAAAACAGTAAGAATAATAAATCAAACTTTTTCTTCTTCTTCAGTAATCTGGTTCTTACAAGTTTCATCTCTGTTGATGTTTTGCAACGAAGACACTTCTCACAGCATTTCTAGACAAGTAAGTACCCTGTCCTGGACGATTTGAGCATGTACAATCCCTGCTGTATCACTTTGGGTTACAAAGAAGCATTGCTTGTCAGAATCATTATTTCCATAATATATTACACTAGAGGATATGGGCTGTTCAAATCACCATTTGCTATCAACTTTCTTTCTGATATATCTCATCTCTTCTTTTTCTCCTTCCTGCTGACACAACATCCAATGCATCAAACACATGCAGCCTCTCAGGGCTAACTGGCAGATGTACCTACACATGCTGCATAAGAAAGTACTTCGGGAATGACAGGCCCTCAGCACACTCATTCACCTTTTTTAAATGCTTCAAATATACCATTCAGCAAAAGGAAAAATTGATTTTTCACTAGGTTTCAACATCATAGCCACAGAGAAATATAACTCTGCTGGGCTTTACTGATAAAGCCTTCAAGTTATATAGATTTCAAGCTGGTCATCATTTTGAGATCAAGTTATAGAAAAAGTTAAAACTGAAGTCTCAAAAAGAGCAGGATATTCCAAGGAAATACTCTGCTCCAGAGAGAATACTGTATCTGGTAGGCTGATGTGTTACATTCATAATGCTAAGCCCACCATATGGTATATTATTAATATGTGCAAATATTTATATATAAAAAACTGCAGTGGTTGTTTTGGAAAGCATTGCTTTTAGTCCAAAGTTCTGTGAAAATGTTACTATATAATATTGTTCGTGCCTTTTATCTCTGTCTTTTGCTATGCCATGGTTCTCATGCCTGGCATTTCCCTTGATCCAAAGTTTATTTTCCAAAATATGACAACATGCAAAACAAAATCTTTTCCAATTTGTACTAATCTAAAAAAAAAAATGTATATAAAAAATGTAAACTAAAAAATGAAAACGTGGGAAGACAGACATTCACATGTGTGAAGAAGTAAACATTATGCACCAGTTTCTAGCACAAATCAACTCTAATACTGTTTTCATTAAAAAAAAAAAAAAAAAAGTGCATAGCATAAAAGAAACCTTCTCAGTCATTTCTCTGAGATTTCCTGAAGTCCTTTAAAGAGCCTCAATTCCATCTAGCAACATCAGTCATGGAGATTTCCCATCTGATACATTTTTTTAAAACTCCCTTTAGAAATAGTATTTCCAGACACCAAATCATTCATGTGTATGAAACTGTTAAAATTTCTAAGGTATAAGGGATTCATTCCTGCTGCCCCAGTTTGTGCAAAAACATTTCCCAAACTAGTGTGAATAAATTCTCCCAGCTCAGGACTAAAACCCACATTAATACATATCACCAAGTCTGTTTGCATCTCTGGTTTCATGATTTGTTACAGAAAGACTAATGAATGCATGGACTGACAGCCTTTCTTAACTACTTTTTACATTGTTTTATTTTATAATAAGGATAACGTGCTTAGGACAGCTTGAGCTTTGTCTTATTCTTGCTGAAATCAACAGCAATACTCTCACTTACACACAACCCTACAGCACTTACCAAGGAACAAAATCTCCTGGCCTTTTGCCTCTTTTCTTTTCACATCATGAGGATATGCAGCAATTACTCAAAACCACTGATTCTTCATAAAGCAGGGAGAGATCACTTTTTATACTCCTCTAAGCCTGTATCTCAGGACCTAGCGTAAGTTTTAAATTACATGAAGTATTAGCAAAATTTTCCACAACAGCTCTCTATAGCAGTAGGGAGGTGCTGTCAGTATTCAGTGGTTAAAGGAAACACTCCTAACAAACGCAAATAATGGAAAAATGGAGATAACAGAGCCCCAACAGCTAGAGCATACTCTATTATTACCATTTAAAATGTCGTAGCAGTCTCCTTTTTGGGAAGGATTTCTTTAGACAACGGGGTTTCTTTGACTGTACATCTCTTTTAGCTGAGACTGGAATCTGGTTCCTTACACACAATGAACCCAAATCGGACCCATGCGTATATGAAAAAAGTAGCAGAGAATTATGCTGTTGATAGCTCCTAAGTGGTTGTTCAGGAGGAGAATACAAAACTCCCTATCCTCTGTTACCAATCCTGCATCAAGATTACCCAGACAGCACCCTTTGGCACTCGTTTTTCTTACTAATTTGCTCCCAAGAGAAACAGTATAAATGAAGTCATAACCTGTTTTTCCATCCCACTGGTTAGTTTGTAAGGGAAACTTAGGCACCAGCCTTGCTTTGCTAGATCAGAGCTGCAGGCAAAAAGATTACACTCCTTGAAGAACTGCAGCCACAGCAATGAGGAGCCTGGGGTCAGGACATGGCACCACACTGTTTTTTTTTTTTTGGCTGGTCTGAAACAATATGCCTCAGGGTATCTGCCCACACTGACTTATAAGTAGTTATCTGATGTACACAGATGTTATCCGAAATAAAACTTTTGAGAAGGGTTTGCAGGTACTGCACAAATTTTTATACTAGACAGTGCAGATGTTTCCTTTTTTTTTTTTTTTTTAACTGGGTTATCCATAATTATACAGGACATTTGTGTGAAAGGAGAAAAAATATGTTTCAGAGTACCATAATATGGCATTGCTGCCATATCAGACTTGTCAAGAATCTGCTTTAGCTTGTCCTTACAATCCTTGGGAAAATTTCCCTACATTTATCTTCACGTTTGCCCTGCGATGCAAGATAACTTTCATACTGTTTTGTACAAGAATCCATGCAAGAAAACATCAAGAAAAAAACATGACAGTTTGTAATGGAAGTTTTTATGCTGGAGAGATAGAAATTTTTAGCACTTCCTTTTTGCTTAAAATGTATTTCTCTGCCCCCAGTTAGGTCTCCACATGACAAAGCAGCCCATGATAAAAGGTTATTGAGTACCACTGTATTATGCCATTAGTACCCATTGCTTTGGATCAATGACAGACAGATTCCCCACTGTGTTTACAAGCTGCAGTATTCAAAAAGTGACCCAAATAAATCAGATATTTTACACTAACAATATCCTACCGAGAAGCGATTTTAACTTCCTCTCTGACACACTTTACTTTCTGGCTCATAAATATAACACAGTGTGCTTGCCATGCTCCGTAAGCCGTGAGCAGCTCTCAGGCCACTTACGGATGGGAGGAATAGAGGGTAACAAGCACTGTAGTCAAGTAATACTTGACTGCATTACTTCATTACTTTTGTGGTTGACAAACTCTTCAAATACCAGCTGATCTATGGAGAGTAACAGAAACAGCAGTTATCTGAATACAACTTCAAAGCAATTGAGAAATGCAAGAAATTAGAAAAATGAGGAAAAGGAATCAATATATTTTGCTCTCTCCTAATATTATTATAAAGTTCTAAGAAATTGTACACTTAAATAGCGTTCTTAATCAACTTTGTAGTGATTCACTAATTTTCTGTATCTTTTCTATTTTGATACATTCAAAATAGGTAATGGTTTGATCATTCCTTTTTCAAGTCTGTACTTACTGTGTCATCTTTCTATGCTGCCTACTATGGCAAAGTTTTGGAAATGGAAATCAATAAAAAGAACTTACCAGAAACAAACAAAACAGTTTAGAAATATCAGGGCTGACAGTTTGTCCATCATGTCTCTTTTTCTGATCAAGAGCCTACATCTAGACCCATCCTATCAGCTCCCCTGTTTCTCTTGCCTGACATTTGGTACAAATATTATTGTCATGTCTGTATCCCATTTCTTCCCAAAGTGGCAACTTGGGCATCAATCAGTGCTGAACGGATGCTGAGTTGCGTAACAAGTGACAACATCGACTCCCAAGGTAGCCACAGCTCTTGCTTTGTGAATAAGTTTTGACATGTCAGGCACAAACCTGATTCTTACAAATGTGTTAGAGCAACAAACCAGACTTACAAATAACAGAGAACAGCTTTTGTTCTCATGTAGCATTTCCTTTCTCTCAGAGAAGAAATATTTCTGTGTTAATTAGCCTTTTTTCCTTTATCCTACCTTTTTTTTGTGATTCATCTTTCACAACATTTGAGGGTGATTTTTAAGCGAAACATCTGCCACCAGCCTTGCCCTAAATCCTTGGCACACAGCTATTACTCTTCATTAAGAAACAACAAACCCCGCCAAATTCCCAAAGGTGCGCTTCCCTCTGGGGAGCCACTCGGATATTTTATGTTCTCCTTCTGCCTCTATTTGTCTCTACTGACAACTGTCAATTACAGAGCAAAGTTTTGGGGAATCGAAGGATAAAGCACAATTTACAAATACTTTCCTGGGGAAGCAGACAGGTGTAATGACTGAGACTGTTTGCTGTAATTGAATTTTACGCTGTCATCTACTTAGTCACAAAAAAAAATCATCAGTTTCAAGGATGCTACTCATGGAAAAGAACCCTTTGCACACCCTCATCAAAACTGTCTAGCTAATATGGCTATCCCTGGTTAATTTGTGTAAAAGTTAAAGTTAAACTTGCTGCAATAAAACATGATACCAGGTGATTAGGGCTGGGGCTTTGGAGGCCTGTAGTCTGCCATGGTTATGTTTATTAGTCTAGGATGTCCAAGAGACAGTTGAACAAACTCCAGCCTCATAATAACAAAGTGTTTTGTTTCAGACACAGCCAACAAAAATCTGGAAAGAAAGTGTCATGCCAAAAACTCAAAACACTTAATCAAATATTAACTGAACAACATATAAATATTCTATAAAGATGTCAGCAGCAAAACAATAATTATCACCGTGCCAGAGGTTTGATCAAAAGGACACTTTCAAATACAGAGTTGTTCACTGGGGGAAAAATATTGCTCTGCTAACATTCCTAAAATGTGTACAACTTCTGTTTCAGCCTTCCAAATTCATGTGAAACACATTATAATGGCACTGCTACGGCCAAGCAGATTTCTGAAAGCAGCCTGGGTGGTATTCGCAGGGAAGGCAGCAAAACGGCCTTGCAGCTATTCCTGTTATGAGCCTGTACTTCTTTTCCCAAAGAGCGATAAATCTCCCTTATTTAAGGAGACGGATAAATATCTGTCACAGAACTTCTGTTACAGTGATAAATATCAGGAGTAACTAGCCTGAAATCAGGGAATATTTATATATGCAGGAATGAAACTCATGTCTATGAGAGGAGTTTGTGGCTGGTACAACTTGCAGCTTAAGACTCCCTCGATATGAGCTTACTGAAGAAGCAGTTTCACTGACCACAGTGATGCTGCTCCTGTGGATAATTGCCACTAATATAAACAGTATATTCAAAATTACCCTTATAGTATTTAAAAAAAAAATCACATAAATTCTGACAAATAAGAGAAAATCTGTGGGATACAATATTGGTCTGAGATGCCACTAATAACAAAATAAATCATTGGGGGAATGCGCATGAGGAATTCCAAAACTGGCACCATGTAACTGCAGAAGTTAAAGACATTACTTTAGAGAAAGCTATTTTGTAAAGCAAAGGTGGTTGATTGGTTTAAGTATACAGCATAAAGGAACAACCTAACAACAGCATTAATTATTTCAGAGAAAACACAGATTTACTTGATAATAACATCTGAAAAGCTTGTATGAAAATATTTTAATATTTTAAAATATATTTTCTCTTTTTAATAATAACAAAAATGTATTTTATAAATTTGCATTAATCAAAATACCTACTATAATTTGTATTTTTAGCAAGTAATGAAATAGTATGAAAATTTAGTATGCTTTTAAACAAAATAAATCTCTATCGTCCATTGCAGAAATAAAAATATTGATTAAATTTAACTTCCAAAAGTCCTTAAACATTCCTGACTTTGGTTAGACATTGGTTTCTAAATCTCCTTATTTCTTTATTAAAGTTTGTTGTTGTTGTTGTTATTTAGGCACATAAGTTCATTCAGTGCTTCTCTAGCTTCTCCTCACAGAAGAGCCTTGCAGAGAGTTTTGTCTTAATGCAAAAAAATCTACCATATTGGAAAGACAGCAGTCATTTAATGAAAAAATAATACCACCTGGCTTTAAAAGCTATACAAAATCATCATCTTTTTATGGACTTTCTAATGGCTTAACTTCCCTCAATGCTATGAGGCCCTATGGGGAACTCAAGTTCTATATCTGAAGGTTAACTTCCGAGTGAGTTAGATTATGAAAATGTCAATTGTATAAATTATAAATCCATTTAGCTTTGTGATTAGTTCCACTTTTAGCCTAGCATTTAGGGTTTGACTATGACCTCTCACCAATTATATTTTAGTTTAGCTATACTGATTTTAGCTAAGTTATCTTTTCTTTATAATAGTAGAAATAAGTTCAGAATCAGGTCCTAAGGGTAAAGTAATTAAAAATCTAATTACCACAACTGATCATGCAGCATAGCTACCTCATTAATTGATTACCTTTTTTTAAAAAAAAAAAAAAAGATTAAAATTTCTTTTCCAATTATTCAAGAAAGATTTCCACTTTTTTATTTCATAAATAATTCTGGATGGGATCCAGGCAATCTAACTTAGGCACCTTGGTGCACCTACGCTTTAAATGATGACAGCTCTCCTAAATTAAGTGCTTAAGTTCCCCGAATAGCTTTGTTCCCTGTAAAAGAGCAGTAAGTGCATTCGCGGGATCCAGAAGCAGATCCTGCCTATTTAAACTGAGACTCTCTTCACTTTACAGACACTGAAAGACTTCCCCTATCAGGTACGTAATGAATTTATGCACATAATGAAATTATGACAAATAAACTTGACACTTAACATTTACATATCTTTAGGTGTAGTGGACCCTTTTTCCTCACAGATTATCTGGAATTTCCTGCTCTCTCTAATGTTTTTTTGTGTATTTAAGGCAGTGATCTTTTAAGCATCTTAAGGTAATTAGTCCTGACTCTGCTCTTACTTACCTCTACTGCAAATCTAGTTGGAAGCAAGTTTATAGGAAAAAAAGCATAAGTCTAAATCTTGATGAGCTTAAAGGTACTTCAGCAAGCTGCTAGCTAAATGTGTAACTACTTACATAACCACAACTTCCCAATTGTAGAGAATCAATTTAATCACGAAAATAGTGAAAATAGTAGACTTAAAGTGTTTAGGAGAGAAGAAGAAAACAAACAAACAAACAAAAAGCCTCTGTTTCTGATTCTCTTAATTTTCAATGGTCCTGGAACTAGTCCAAAGACCCTGGAACTTAATCAGTAAAAAATCCATGATAAAGCAGATGAAAATTTAGTTCTTAGCAGTGAAAGAAATTGACATTTACTTTCAAACAGAAAGGTTAAACTTAAAAAAAAAATAGAGAAAATGTCTTGTCTGTTTAATTGCAGAATTACTCCCTCAGAATTGCTCTCCAGTGCAAGAGGGAGGTGGAACTTCTAGAGAGGGTCCAGCATAGAGTGACAAAGATAATTAAGGGACTGGAGCATCTCATATGAGGAAAGACTAAGCGAGTTGGACCTGTTTAGTCTGAAGAAGAAAAGACTGAGAGGAGATCTGATCAATATGTATAAATACCTAAGGGGAGAATGTAGGGAGGAAGGGGCCAAACTCTTCTCGGTGGGGGCCAGTGACAGGACAAGGGGCAACACCCGTTTGAACACAAGTTGAAACTCAGGAAGTTCCATCTCCAAGTGAGGAAGAACTTCTTCACCGTGAGGGTGACAGAGCCCTGGAACAGGCTGCCCAGGGAGGTTGTGGAGTCTCCTTCTCTGGAGTCTTCCAATCCCGCCTGGATGCCGCCCTGTGCTCTGGCTATTCCTGCTGGAGCAAGGGGGCTGGACTGGATGATCTCGAAAGGTCCGTTCCAACCTTAACCATTCTGGGATTCTGTGATACTCAGTATATTGGTAAAACAAGCATAAATATCCTTTAACAGCTTATTCTGGATCTATTTATCTCCACTAATAAGATTCAGATCCCAATCTTCATTTCCTCACTCATATTGATCTTTCAAAATATATTGAGAGAGTGTGAGTTTGGTCTCTCATTCAGATTGCATGGACTGCGCTGTCAACTAAAGTACAGAAAAATGTTTTTTCCACATCTTGTGAGTCCTTGCAGGCTGTAAAAGACATAACAAAAATGAAAGTAAAACTGGAATATCACTGAATGAAATGAAGCTTAAGTCATAACCACAGCTCTATACTGCATTTTACACAAAATTATAATTTTCCTACTCAGACTCCATAGAGTCTTATTTTTCACTTACTATTTTTCTATAAAAGAGGCTTCATATCTACAGTAAAAATTATTGCTACGTGTGTAACTACAGCACAAAAGTTGTATTCACCACCAACATCAAACAAATAAAATTTAGTGAATTTAAGGCACATCACTAACAAAATAATGCATTTTACATCAGTATAACTTTACAATATGGTTCACATTTAGACTAGTCAAATAACATGGGACCATTTAGAACAAGACAGTATGAAACATCAGAATATGTAAGAGAGTATCTCAAGGTTACACTGTATGCAGACAGAATAAGAAATAGATCTATATTGCCTGCATATTAGTCCATTGCTTTATTAATATGAGCATGCTCCAGTGCAATTATTTATACTCATGAGTGTATTATAATGCATGCATTAAAATAAATATAATTCAGGATCATGGACATCTATAGCTTGTTTTCTTAATGTGAATGGTCAAAGTACTTACAGTATGAAATAAAATATCTATATATAGGTACTGAGATTTTACATGATAATAAAGAACATGCCTTTTTTTTCCCCGTAGAACTGAATACAAAAAAAAAAAAAAAAAAAAAAAAAGAGCAAGTATCTATAATAAAATACTTAGAAACTCCTCTCTTGGTGAGAGTGGTCACTGCACTCATGGTTTGAGTGTGGAACCATCACACATGATTCTCTAACAAGACCAGCACTGAATAAGTTAGAATAGTGGAGGTTATCTATTCCAGGCTGTGTTGCACACAAACTTTGACATAATAAAAAAGGGAAAAAAAACAAAAACAAACACATCTTATCTGAGTGTGCAATATATATCTGGATTGATCTCATCTGAATTTTCCAACTGAGATACTTACATTAGAAGTTGAGATACCTTAAATTTTCTTTGGTCAATTGAGGGAAAAAGAAAATTTTGGAAAAGATAGATCTTCTAGGGTTCTGTTGGTGGTTTTTTTTTTGTTTGTTTGTTTGTTTGTTTTTTTTAAATTTATCGATGCGATAATGGTACATGGTAGAAATACTCAGTTTTCACTTCTGGGACTTGTGTCAATGTGTCAAAGCTAGAAACTAACTTTACTAAACTAAACCTCTGTGCCTACACAGTAGGTGTCTAACGATAAAACCCTCCTAAGATACACATCTTGTCAGTGAAAGACACTGCCTTTACAGGCCACTGGAGAGATATCCTGCATAGCACATCTCGAGCACCTAACTGAGGAGACAGCACTGCCTTGGAGGGATTTCAAAAGTATCTGCCACTCTTCAAGAAGCAAACGAGTCACATCCTTTAAGAGCACTGGTTTAAACACATTCAAAACTTGTGATCTTAGTCAGAGAGACTCTCCTTCCTACCTGCCTTTCTACAGTGAGTATAAACTGTTCTCCAGGACCCTTGGAAAGCACTATCATTCTCTAGACATGTTTTTCATTGGATAATTTTCACAAGACGGAATTCTATGAAACATACTATCCATATAAGATCCATACGTATACCCAATAGATCATAACTGTGACTAATGAAGGTTTGTAAGTGGTAATAGGCAAGCAGCAAAGCTCCTTTTACAGCAAAATAACCAAGCATTGGTGCTTGAGGTTTTTACTAGCTTTGAACTGAAGATAGAGGATCACCCCAAGTTGTTCTTAAAACATTGTATTTTATTGTACAGCCAGCCTTTTACAGCAAAATAACCAAGCACTGGTGCTTGAGGTTTTCACTAGCTTTGAACTGAAGATAGAGGATCACCCCAAGTTGTTCTTAAACATTATATTTTATTGCACAGCCAGTCTATCCAGCCGACATACAATATTCTGGTGCTAAGTATGTACTTAAATAGCTTATTTAAAAAGGCTTATTTAAAAAAAAAAAAAAAAAAAAAAAAAAGGAAGAAGAAGAAAAAGAAATCACATCTGCAACATTTTTACAGAATATGTATTCAATTAGTTTTAAATCATTTTATTTGCTTCTTTAGCCTAGCTTTCATAGCAGTCTGCAGCTCAGGGAATATGGCACAAGAAGGTAGAGGAAATGAATAGGAACAGAGAAAAGAAGTTTTTTTCTTTTTTTTTTTTTTTTTCCAGGTAGTGCTCCTGAGAAATCAGATATCTGCATCGGCCTCATTCCCTTTAAGATAACTTAGAAAACCGCTGCTCAGTCCTGACCGTATAACAGCATGTCAAGTGCCACAACTGTTCTTGCGTATGGGCTCCATACTTCCAGCAGGTCAGGAATTCAAGCAGTTGGCTGGAGCTTAAAGGCAGCTCGGGAGCTTAACTGGTGGAAACAAGCCATTTTAATGACTTACCACAGTCTCTGAGCAAGTTAAGCTGTCTGCAGAGCTACAACCGATGACAATAAAAATAAGCTAGACTACAGAAATTCTCCTTACCTATAGAATATCAATGTTTATCAGAGGAACTTTATCTTGTTCTTAGCAAGCTGAATCATGCACAAACATAATCAATAAAGGAGGATGTCTTTAAAGTTCCGTGGCCGCATAATGGAAACTACTTTGAAGTATTGGCTGTATGGAGAGTTAGCAAACTGTCCCTGCAGGCGCTGGTGACATTAGGCAGCTTAAAAATACAATATTTCACTTGAAGCATATCTGACTCATTCTATTGGCGTAAACATCACATGTTTAGCATTAACCACTTTTACAACCTGCTTTAGAAATACATTTTGTTTCTCTTTCCAACGGCTGTCTTCTTTCTTTTGTTGCAAATATTTTGCTTGCTACTTTTGCCTATGACAGTTTGACGGTTATTACCTTAAGTCATTGCAGGTGTTCTTTAGTTCTTTTCAAAAAAAAAAAAAAAAAAAAAAAGCCTCTAAAGTTAACAGGCAACTAATTCTTAATGGTATGCCCTAAGAGAATAATGCCGAAAGGGACACAATATGAACATAAACTGGCTGTAGAGGCACTTATTTTTCCTTTAAATCAAATAATATTATTTTTAAGCTGAAATGAAGAGTAATCTAATCATTGGCACTTTAAAATATGGCACTGCAAAGCTCAGGTTATAACAAATGGAACGCCCTACCCTCTTAATTATGCTATTCATCAGAGTGAAAGGTGGATCAACAGTGCTACCATTTGCTCCAAATACAGATTGTCAAATTGTCACTGTTTAGCCAGATTATGGCAGATCTGCAGGAGTGTTATTTTTCACTTAATCAGCACCCACTGGTCTATTCATTCTAGCACAGACAGTAAATCTGCCTTTTTCCATTCTTTGTTTTTCTTTTTCTCTACAGTAAAGTCCCTTTGCCAGACATCATGACTTTGGAAAAGAATCACTTCCCAAGAGAATAAAATTATTGAGCTGGAGGCTCAGAGATGTTCGCAGGCTTGCACCAGCTTTTCCTGGATAGTCACAGCCTTTTCTGAAAGGTATTTGGACATGGACAGTTCTTGCTTTTTCTCTCCAAAATAAATCAGACAAAACAGGAAGAAAATTCTGCCTTCTTCTTATATATCCATTATCCTGTTATCTCCTTTCCTATGAATACCTGATAAAATTGACCTGAATTATTTACTTCTCTGCAGATCTCTTGCCTTCATTCCACTTTCAGTTATTTTGTCTTGAATGAAAAGTAAAACACAGCATTGACTCAACTACCATTTATATTATGTTTCATGTATCTAAACATATAATGCACACTGAGAGTTAAAATAAAGTCTGGGAGTCTGAAAATGAAACTTAAATTCCACAGACCTAAAGAGAAAGGAAAAGACAAATCTCTTAAATAATGCAAAACTAGAGGTTACAGGCCTTTTTCTTATATCACAGTCCTTGAAGGATGGAACAAAAGGTGACTGCAAGTTTCATATAGTTCAGAGCAAGCTCAGAAATTATTCTTCTAAGTCTCTTCTAATCTTACTATAGAGAAAAAAAAAACTTCTCTGTGTGATATATGCCTTTAGAAGTTGGAGTGGAGTATGTAAAGCAATTCAAGTAAAACATGTATTGGTGTTGAGTGACTCATTAAAGAGAGGATTCTGTTTGAACAGAGATTGTCCAAATTTGTCTCTTGTTGATATGTTAGCATTATTTTTCACCCTTTTAATTTTAAAATGTTATTTTATTTTGAAATAACAAAATACTGTGCCACCCACAGACCCTCTCAGTCCAATAACCTATGCCTAGCCAGCAGAAAGGGTCTAGAGTAGCTGCCGGTATTCCTTAAGTGATGTATGTAGGAAGGTAGAGTGAAGCAAGGTGGTATGTACTGCTAGGGAGAGAGTGGTTTGGCTGTTGGAGCAGGTTTTCTTCCAACAGCTAAAAAAATAAAATTATATGTTTTAATCATTGGAATCACCTAGCCTAGTACTGAATCACAGATGAAAAAGGCAAAATTACATGAATAGAACAAAAGAGTAATCTTAATGAAATTTATTTTTGCCCTTATTCTTTTTTCCTCTTTAGTTACAGTATTCAAATAAGTTTTGTTTAAAATAATATCTATATTTTATCTTTTTTTTTTGTCTCAAAAATCATTTTTCAAGTCAGGTCTTTTGAAATTGCTAGCCTTAACAATGGTTTATTTAATACATTCTGCAAAATTATTTCTTTCTTAGATATATACTTTTTTATACTTTAGTAATTAGGTGTTTTTACTCTGTAAGTTTATTTTACTATTTCTGTTCTATTATAGTCCTGATGTAAACAACCTATTTCACCTATGTATCAGGATATGTCCTTCTAACTCAAATTCTCTGCACAGTGAAGACAACACAGACAGATTTTCATTCAAGACATATGGCCTGACACTTTTTTGTTTGGTCAGCTTATTAATTTTCTGGTTCGATGTATTGGAGCGTCAGACTTGAATAGAAGCTAATATATCTGTTTTGTTTTAAACTGTTCACAAGTACGAATCAATAGTTCATGCATTAATGTTCTTAAAGAAACAAACAAAAAAAAGTGTTAAGCTGATTATCTCATATCTACTGAGGAAATGGCAGCCTATTTATAAATGCTGTTGGACTTTTGTATCGCCAGGACATTGATCTTTTGCAATTAACAGATTCTTGTATTCTGAGAGAATACACTCTTCTTCCCAAAACTAGAATGATTCAGATCTTTGATTATAAAGTATAGATGTTTTGGGGAAAACATTGTATTTTTTAATTTCAATGTATTATTATTTGTGAAAAAAAAAAAAATACCAAACTAAATCTCTTGGAATACTTCTTATACCTCAATTCACCAACAAAATAAAAAGCTCAAAACAAACAAAAGCATGCATTTTTGTGTAACAGCCTCTGTACTAGTAACTGGGAAGTGTCTGGGTGCCTCATTCTCCAAAGCTGATTCCAGACCAAAAGCCGTGGTTCATCACCATGCAGTCACGATTAGGCACCAAGTGAAACACATATTGAAAGGCATTAAAAATAGGCCTGCATCTTTAGCTAGAAAATGTGCGTGACTGAACTTGCACAGATATTTTGTCCAAGGGGAGTTCAGAAAAATACAGTGTTTTGACCAAAATATGATCTACTACTACCAATTTACGATCTACTATAGAATTCTAAATTCATTTCTAAGGGGGTGGGCCAAACTTTGTCACAAAAGTCAGCAAACGAAACAAAAAAAATCCCGAGTGACAGCCTAACAGAAAAGATTATTCAGATTGAAAATAAAAATATTTACTGTTCAAATTTTGATTTCCTTACTCTTTGACAGCTTGTTCAGAAAATGATGGAAGCTCCTTTCTAAAATGAGAAGAATTCAGGACAACCTACAGTTCTGTTCCTGCTAAAAACTAAGTCTGTCTGAGTAGAAACACAATCTAGAGACATATACGCAAGAAATGCAGAGAAAACATAACTGTGAGCTTGCAGCCCATCTCTTCCAAACAGGTTTCTCTTCTGTCTATCTGAAATTTCTCCTTGAGCTGAGAAGGAGAGCTCAAGGAGAAAATGACCCTGCTGTTCAAAGGAAACTGTCACTCTAACAATAATTCTTATATGCTTTTAGCTTTTAAGTGCTGAATACAAAATGATTATTTTTCACTTAATAATTGTGCACTTTTTTTTTTTTTTCCTTGGTGTTTCCTGTTAAAGGTTAAAGCCAATTTCTAGTAAAATCACTACAATTTCTGCCATTGTGGAGAAAACTTATGACATGTTTTAGCAATTACCGGTACTGTCTGCGAGGATTACCCTGCAACGGAAAGGACGAGCGGATGTGGCACGCTGAGTGTCTGGGGTGATCAGCAAGTGTGCCAGTGAGATGCTCTGATACCTCCGTATCGCAGCCGCGTATGAAACACCTCCTGTTAAGGGCAGTCATTGCAATCCTCTCTCTTCATCAAGAAAGAGAGATCTTTGTCTCAAGATCTTGCCCCCCCTTTTTTACGTGAAAGGGCTTTACAATGTAAAGAAAGAGCGGCTTACTCTCATTTTATTTTAAGGTTAAAAGGCATTTTTTCTTCTATTTTCTCAATATATACCTTTGCCATGGGGACTTAAGATCAGTGTTTTAGATGGTGCAAATCAGTAGAGGGTGAGGTAAAATTGTAATTTAATTTCTATATGTACGTAAGACAAATTGTTTCACTTTTCTGTACAGTGAGCCAAATTAAGCCCACAGTTATAAAACCACAGCTCCTCCGAATGACTAATTAAGACCAGAATTTTGGTTCATGCTGCTCTGATGTTATGCTTAATATGAATGAATTTGAAAAAAAACACATTGATATAATTTTGACTTCTTTAGAAGTAAATTTGCACTAGTCTTTACTTAGAAGACATACATCTAGTACATATGCATACTTTGAAACACTAGTATGTTCTTTGAAAAGAAAATCCCATACAAATAAGTCTCATGGCTTACAATACTAAAGTTAAAAAATCTGCACTTTACAAGATCATCATATAGCAATTAATCTATATTCTAATATATAGAATATAATATATACTGTATAATACACTATATACCTATAAAAAAGCAGGAATAAGTATTCAAGATATGAATTGGAAAAAAATTCTCTACTAAAAAAAAAATCTCTACTAATCACTTATTTGCTAAATGCTCTAGTTTTAGCCCCTGAAAAGGTAAAAACAAGATGCTATTGAATTCTTTGCAATATCAATATATTTGTTTGCAGCAAAGTTCCCCAAAATTATGAGAATTTTTATGAGAATATTTTTCCCTGGCAATTTTTTTGATAATCACATATGATACTTTTTTCGATTTTTAAATCAGAAATGATGTGCTTTAAAAAGCACATATATATTTCTCTGGGGTGTTTTTGTTTTTTCTTGCCTGCAAGCTTTAACCTAAAGTCTGTGTGAAATGTGCACATCATCAGGCCTCCATAGAAATGACATTTTAGTTACTGTCTCTTCCCAGAACATGCTTGATTAAATTCTTCCAAACTTTTCCAAGACCTCAAAATTACACATACGTCAATCCCACCTCAAATAAACCAGCACTAGGAAGAGATGTCATGGACAACAGAAAGGGTTTCTATAAATACATCAGACTAGATGTAAAAAGACTAAGAGATCTGGGCCTGTTTAGCCTAAATAAGAAATGACTGAGAGGAGATCTGATCAATATGTATCAGTATTTGAGGGGAGAATGTAGGGAGGATGGGGCTAAATTCTTCTTTGGGATGGACAGTAACAGGACAAGGATAATGGGTACAAATTAAAACACAGGAAGTTTCATTTCCATATGAGGAAGAACTTCTTGACAGTGAGGGTGACAGAGCACTGGAACAGGCTGCCCAGAGAACTTGTGGAGTCTCCTTCTTTGAAGATCTTCCAAATCTGCCTGTATGCGACCCTGTGCCCTATGCTCTGAGTATCCCTGCCTGAGCAGGCGGGTTGGACTAGATGATCTCTAGAGGTCCCTTTCGACCTTAAACATTCTGTGATTTTGTGATTCAAATCTTTTGGTTCCCTTTCCCAACCTAAAGTTCAAGAGCTATTGTAATGTCTTCTCTGTCATGCCCAATGAAAGAAAAAGGAAATCTACGGCAGAAATTAAGGAAGACAGATATGAGGAATGTGTGTTGAACCCATAGATGGAGATTTTCACGCAAAATGCTGAAAAGAAATCTGAAGAATATGTATTGTTCCCCAGACAGAGCTATTGAAAATAGCTGTAATAGATGAGCATGTTCTAATTACTCAGGAAGCTCCAGAAATTATAACCATAAAGCTGTCCTTCAGACTGCAGACATTCATCTCCTTCACTATGCAATATTTTGGAAGGAGCAGTAAACAGCCCATTAGCATTTCACCTTGTCTTTGGCAAGGTACTCTATTACTACTTAGACTAAAAGCTTTTGTTTTATAAGTCTATCCAACGGCTGAAGCCTGCTGGAAGACTTTCAATGATATTCTAAAAAAAGGAAAACACAAACAAACAAAAAGCTTAAAAAAAATTAATAATTGGTGGCAAAGTCCCATCTGACCCTGAAGATGACATATATATCCAATGATAGGGTGAAAAATATCTCTTTACATAACATGATTTCATGGACTTAATAAGACAAATTGATAGCAGAAAAATAATAGAATTATATCTGCTTTCTCTTGCTTTACACATCACTTCTTGCTATTCTCTTGCTTTATCAGAAATAGCTGTGTGAAATAGGACCAGCTACCTCTATTTCCACCTCAGTTAGCAGGAGTCAAATGTGCAGGAAAGTCATAAAGTTGATCTGCGATGTCACAAATATTTTTCAATGTAATAGATCTTATCATAAATTGTGGATTAAATATTCCTTGCACAATAATCCAGGAATGGATGGGTTACACACAGAAAAATCAAGACAATATCTGCAAAAAATATGTAAATGAAACAGGAAACAGAGTAAATCACTTCAATAATAAACAGTAAAAGCATGATTTCCTAAAATATGTACCACAAGAACATTGTGGTTTCCATGTACTAGAAGTTGTATTTAATTTCTCTGAGTATTTATAATGGACTAGCAGAATTCTTATTACTACTATTAATAATTACTACTAATTACTACTATTAATAATCAATAATATTAGTGGTATAATCAGACAGTGATACTACCAGTAGTATGTGGTAACACCAATATTAATGGAATACTTATTTGTAATATTATAATAATGATTGTTTTCAGTTGCTCCTACAAACTCCACAGATTATATGAACAACATAAAGAGCATCATAACATATGTGCAATATTTAAAATTTTCCATTACTCTCTGTTTGTCAGCGTTCATGAACATCTACAGCACACTGGATAAAGTACAGTTCCATAAAGGGTGTGTGGGTGATTTGGACAGTCCAAAGATTTGCCAGACTAAAAATTAATTTCATCAGAATACTAAATAAATAAATAAATAATCAATAACAATTATTTTCTTGCCAAACTCCCTGTTCTTGGGCATTTTTCTGCTAATGGGGTTCAATTTTTTTTGCTGCTAGTGGGGTTCACATTTAGAAAAGTAAGCCATAAAAATGCGTTTTACTCATTCACTGTTCACATAATACATGATTAATACTTTATGTCAAATCTCTAGTTTTCTTCTTTCATAGACCACTGAGCAAAAAAACAGTAATCCTACCAGTTCAGAAAAAAAAAAAAAAACAATTCAGGAAACAAACAAACAAACAAACAAACAAACAAAAAGGTTAGGAGCTGTCATAGAAATGATTAAGTAACTGGAAGTATAATTGTTAAGTTTGTTCTATCTTGCTTTTACCTGTACTCACACCCAGGTTAGGACTGTCATGAAACTAAATATTTAATGCAGCTTTAGCTTTAAGAAACTAGTTTTACTTGGAGATTCTTGGTGTCAATCCTGTGTCAACAAGCAATTTAAGCTGTTGTCATTTGAAGAGTATATATCTCCATATCTCCAACTTCTTTATAATAAAGCCAGCAATTTAGTATAGCAAAAAAACCTTTCTTAATACAGAAAATATAGAAAGAACAAACTTGCCATGAACTTAAAAAAAACTGTCAAAACAAAATGAAAAAAGCAAGTTTTAATAACTGCATCCACATGAACCAATTGTAAAATGAAATAAAACAATGTAAATCAAAAGTAATGACAATGGAATTTGTTAGCTAATGAGATTTAGTTGCTAATCCTACAGGTTTGCTGAAAGGAAAGGTACTTCAGAAGAAACAAAAGTCCACCATATGGTGCAAGGAAAGATATATTATAATTAACTCTAACCAGGGAAGCACTATTTGCTATCCATTTATGAACTCTCTCAACATTTGTTAGATTTCAATTAATGGTGCAGGTTATAAACAGTGAGAAGTCTGGAAAGAGTCTAGAAGTAACCAGTGGAGTGTTATATCTCATAGACTGACCTGGGAGGTCAGCGCTTCTCTATTTCTCTCCTACCAAGGTTTGAGGCTGGGGTAAAAAAATTGGACTTTTGCATCTGCCAAAACTTTATCTGTAGCTATTTTGTTTTGACTGAGTAGCATATATATTTCTGAGGAAAGAAGAGCATGCATAGGAATGTAGTTGCTCAATCGTGCTTTTGAGCCTGCTGTGGCCAAGAGATCTGGCTGCTCATGTGTGCGTGCAAAGAGATGGAACAGGGGTCCAGATCCCAGCCTGCGAAGCGTGGGAAGGCAGGGGCAGCTCAGCTGGACGCAAGTCTCCTCTGCGGTCCTTGGGTTTGGGCCCTCATCCATCATGCTCTGCTAGTGCTGCAGTTATGCAATAATACCTCTTAGTGCGTCTGGCCTTATAAATGCTATTTCATATGGAAGCTTACGGTAAACTTAGCTAAGGAATTATTTTTAGGCTTGACCCTGCAGCCTCCGCTTCAAACTAGTTATAACAGCCCTGCTCCCGTTTCCTGCCTTCCTCTGGCAATATACTTACTTATTGAAAGTATGTTCCTAGACCAGAATGCAGTAGTTTTCATGGGAACCTAGAGGGGGATTAAATTATCCCTTGTCCTTATTCCAAAATGATATCTAGGTTACAACATAACATTGAGAAAACAAACTCAGAATTTCTTACAATACAAATGCAAATAGAAATGCATTCTTGTGTCCTCACTTTACTTAGATACTCCAACTGCAATTAATTTTCATGGTTTCTCTGAATTTCCAATATTACAAGCAGGGCTCTAAGGGAAGGAAATCTGTATGTGTCAAGATATCACAATTAAAATAATCTGTAGTGACATTAAATGTGTAAATTTTATTAAGTTCTTCATGGCGTGTCTCAACGTCCAGGTTAACACCGCAAATGAAATTACACGCTACACAACTTAAGAAAATAGTGTACAACTACTGCTGTAAAAAGACAGACACATTTCTTATGAGTTTTCTGGTGCCTATTGACAGTGATATCATCCTTTCTGGAAAGCACGTTGATGCACTTCTGAGGGACGGGAAGAAGAATATATTTTTAAAGAAGTTGGAGACTGTATGTTTGTGTGAAAATGTTGGAAACCTTTCCATAGCTCTTAAATTTCAATGTTTTTCCTTATGAATATGGGATTTTTCTTCTTTTGATTAGGATTTCATGTCAGACAGAAAAAGAAAAAGAATAAAGTGAGAGAGATGCCTTCTAATGGTATTGTCTTAAAAAGGAGACAAGAAAACAGGATTGGGGGCACAAAGAAAGTTGAAGAAGTGGAAGTACACAATATATTCTTTATCTTTCATGAAACAGTCATTCTTTTCATGCCTTTGAGGCTTAATCACTAATGAGTGATATGCCATATGGTAACACAAAGCTTCATCTCAGGATCTACCCACACCAAACCTTTATTGCTCCTGAAAAGTACAACCTATTTCTCAATGGCTCACTGAACTGAGCTCAAATACACTCTTCATCACTCGCTCTGGCAAGTGCAAGGGATTCAATAAACCCAAAGAAAGACCTGTCCAAGCACTGCCCTTTATTAGTGGTGAGCTTTAGAAAGAAAAATGTGACTTTCATTCCCCTTCCAAAGTAAATCAAAACTAATCCAATCCACTTTTTTTTTTTTTTTTTTTTTTTTTTTTTTTTTTTGAAAAGGGGAAGGGGAATGGAGAAAGCAGAAAGAGAAATAGCAGCAAAACTCGCAGCTGGGGAAATGCTACCCTACAGATTAATCTAGCCTAATCTGCAATAAACACAGGATATGATTTGCTCCAACTTCACGAATGAAATCAGTTTGAATTTTACTTTATAAATCATGCAGTCATTCTTCAGCAAGATGAACGTCTGGAAAGATTCTTTCCCTCCCTTCCTCCTGGAAGAGATTATATTTTGAAAAGGTTTAATTTCTGAAAGCCTTCAATATGCTAAAATATGGGTTGATTTGAAAAGCAGCTTTAGCTCTATATTTCAACAAATAAAGTGAGAGTGAATACACAGAAAGAATGAAGATTTACATTCACTGTCTCTCTAGATTACTGTGAGCAAAAGACAAATAAATAAACTCCAAACCACCCATTTTATGCATAAACATTATCTTGTTACTTTGCTGAAATGCTAATTCTAATAAAAAAAAATCACAGAGATTGTTTGTTAAATCAGATCTTTGCTACTGACATTTCCAGGAAAGATACATTTTAGCTAAATTCACTCTGATACAACTCTGGGTTGTGCTAGATTTGATTTGAGGCGACTGTGAATCAATCATTTACCTGAAATGAGTCACAAAGCCAGAGAAAGGGTTTTCAGTTTTTGATTTTTTTTTTAGCAATTTTCTTCCTGAAGGATAGCCCTGGTAGAAAATAAATCATATTCAGTGGTTATTCCCTTTCAAATAAATAGTTTCATTTTCTAGTTCCGAAATAGTTTAATCTGAAGCTTGAAATAGGTAGGACAGGTAAACATACTTTTAAGCAGCCCATCTGTCCATGAATACTTTGACAAGCCTCAACTCCATAAATTCTGAAACCTGTGCTTAACTTTAAACATACAGCCAATTAAAGTCAATGAGATTTAAGAATATGCTGACTTTTCCTTACTTAGTTTGTTAAATGGGGTATTCTATGGGACTACGTCCAAAATAAACAACCCACCCATGGCCAAACGCCTACTTTAAATCTATTCAAATTCCATCGCATACTCTCATTGCATTTAAAAAGAATGAAGACAAAACACATATTGCAGACAAAAGTTTAAAAACTCAAATGCATACAGGTGTGAATTCAGACTATATTAACTGTTTTACCTTATTCTCATTTTAACTATATGTAGCTCAGAGATACTAGGCAAATAGCTCAAGCCAATTTTCAGTCTATGTGGATCACAGACACTTGGAAACACTGTGTTCACCATTGCTTTATGGCTCTGCTACACTTCGCTTTAGTTTACTCCAAATATAGTCTCATATGTGCTGTAGAGGAATGGTGGAGAGGGAAGGCACCTAAAAATTAATACTTGAAACCCTTCTTGCCTCATTAACTTCAAGGTGAATTTTTGTGACCTTGGTCCTTTCTTACTTTTCTCTTTCCAAGACTCCAGGGATGGAGTCTCGGAGGCATGTTAAATACAAATTTCTTAGAAGAAATATTTAAGCCCAAAACAAGAAACTGATGAAGCTATTAACTTTTCAGCAAATCATTTCACATTTATGAATCCCATCCAAGTAGTAAGATTCCACAGAATTTCCTTATTGATATTTTGGCAAGATTCAGCTAGTAGACAAAGAGAATCAATCCTTCAGGAATTCTATATAGTATTATTCATGCATTCCAAACGTACATATATTCTATTCAACAAGATCTTAGTATTTGTATGTGTGAAGTCCTAGATACTTCAAATAAGTATCTAGCTAGTGGACTGGTCCTGCTCTCACAGTCAGAATTTGGGCTGAGTACAAAAACTTAACTTGAGTGTTTATCAATGTTCTCAAGTAGCTCAATATATATTAAAAAAATACAAAAAAAAATAGTCTTCTTAAACTACTTATGTTTATAACCTCCTGTCTTGTCTTAGATTGAGACTTAGTTTGATTAAGTTCAGTTAAAGTTACACTGAGAAATTTTCTTTTCTTTTACAATAGTGACAGTGACTAGAGAGACATATACAGATATATAAACAGTCACAAACATAAGTATTAGCTATATAAACATAGCTAATACATAGTATACAGAATCCTTGTTGTGAAACAGGCTCAGCCTTGTATGAGAAGTATACCTGCGGGATTCTTGGGTTTACACTCTACAAATGTCTGATGACATTAATTCTCTTTTCCATTTCCTTTCCCATGCAGATTTTTAAAGATGTGAAATGACATTAAACACAATAATTTAAATATAGTTTGAAAATATGCTTTAATAATATCTGGAATGTATTGTCTAAGTTCCCATAACAAATTCCCAGAGGATATGACTGATAATTTCAGTGGTTTAGCTTTAAAAACATTCTTCCTTCACTGGAAGAGTGGTGGTAGGGATCACTTTCTGCATTTATTATTTCAGAGACATAGTTATCTACTGTGAAATCTATTTGTTGGATTTTAGAGCATAATTCAGATTCTGACCTGAATAACACACTCAGAGTTTTTCTGCACATTTGTTTGTCTTTTAACTGCTAGACATTGGGGGAAAAAAAAAGTAAAATAAATTTTATAAAAAGCTTTTTTTTTTTCTTTTTTCTTTTTCCCAACCATAGTCCCAACTTTAATCAAACCCACAGGGGCTGACCTCTATGTCATAGCACAGTCAATTGATTTTGACAGGATAACATGCTCTGTCCCTGGCAAGATTTGCAATAAGGTCCTAATATCATAATATGGGCCCATGAGTGTTACTGTCAATAACGTTTCTACTTTAATTCAGTAGTTAAAATATTGCACCTGGCTCAAATAACCAATGCTCAAAAGGTTTTATAATACTTCAATGGGTGTGGTCTTACAGCTTTTTCCCTTGACTAACCTAAGGAAACCAAAATTCATAACTGACATTCACACCAGGGAGAAATAAGGACAATACAGGCACATTCTTGAAGCACTGGGCTTCTTCATAGCTTTCTCCATTCAGTGTGCAGGAGATGAAGAACACCCTGCACAGAGATAACAGGTATTCCACACCCTTGACCGTGCCATGCCTATAGATGCAGATTTTTAAACAGTCTCACTGTTTACTGTTTTAAATTGTCTTTCTTACAAGGGGAACAGAGGTATTCAAGAAGGAATTTAGCAGTCAAAATCTTTTGGTCGATGCTTCTCTTGCAATAAAAAAGAAGCTCAGTTACTGAAATACTAGGTCTCTTCCTGCAAGATGAGCCTTCAGTAGACACAGCAAACATGAGTCACGGCTGAACTGACTAAACATTTATACAGATCTGATTATGTGCTTCTAACTAACATTCCCTCCTCCTAAATGACCCAGGAGGAGAAGGAAGACGAGGGAAGAGGAAAAGGAAGGACTCTCCTTCATTGGGACGTACTTTCTTAATCTCAGGTTTTTACATTACAAGTAATGGGAATAAGACAAAGAGTCATGGGAAAATATAAGAAGAACCACAGTTCAGAATATTAAAGTGAAAAGAAGCATTTCTTTCCTCTCTGTGGTCAGTACATGAAATGCAGAAATCCTCTGCAGCAGGCAAGTTTTGCCTTTTAATGCCAAATGCATACATCCTGACTTCCTCTGAAAAGCTTTTCCTCAGATGAGGACCAATCAGTCCTCTATCTCTTAATGTAGGTTCAGATACTATAGCAAAAACAAAATTATTCTGATTCCTGTTCAAAAAGTTTTATGTAATGCAAACATTTGAAGAAGTAATCGTGTTGCTCTGTCCCCTGTACTCCTATATTTGTACAAGAAGAATAGGTAATTGCATATCAAAGCTAACTTCCTTATGATGACTGCAGCCCTCTGATATTTCAAAATAATGTAGTCAGGATATTGTTGGGAACAAAATTATTTTGTAGAGATGCCAATATTGACTTTAAATGAAGAAAGGAAGTTAAACACACACACACACACACACACACACACACAAAAAAAAAAAAAAAACCACCCTCAAAGCTATAAATATATTACTCTGAGGCTGGCAGAGGAACAACTCCTTTTAAGAATACTGGTTATCAGATTATTTTAGTTTGGGATTGTGGAAATAGAATTCTTTAACAGCTGGACTACTTAAATTTAAATTTCCTATTATTCATTTTCAACAAGAAAATTGTATGCCACTTTTCAAGGAGAATCTATTTTAGATAAAGAACCAAGCCTGAGGAGCACCTGAGACCACACCATGGAGTCCCAAAATAGTGGCAACACTCAGGACTGTAGACTCAGCTGAATATTAGCAAGGACAAAGGACAAAAAGAAATTGCTGCAATTGAGGTGACTTAGGGGCTAAAGCAGTGCATCAAAAAAAGCAAATGGAAAACTGGAAAGCCAAGTTGAATTTCTTATAGAGGTTGTAACTCTGAGAAACTAAAATATCCTGCTCACAAAGATACTAAACCAGATACTTATTGCTTCAGGAGAGACACTACTATGTTTTCTTGGTACTAATATAAGACTAACTCTCTAGGGCTCCAAGCTCCTCAAATAACTCTTTTATTTCTTTACTCTACTTTAGACTTGTTTAAACAGATGCTTCAAAAGCCTCTATTACAGCCATGGATTTTCTATGCGTTGAGGATTCATGTTCTTTTTGACTGGTGGAACAAATTTGCCTTTATAGCCATCATGTTCACATAGCCTGACCAACATCTTGCTTATCTATTTTGGGTTAGTTCTTCATCACAAACTATTCCCTTTGAAATTCTCCCCCAGATCTTTTAGATCATATTTGAATATCTGAACTAAAAATAGACTAATTCTACACTATATCTTTTAATGTCTTTTAAAGTCCAGGCAACACTGGCATTTTTGTTCACAGTGTATAAATATTTTAAGAAACACATTTTCCACTGAGAGTTGCAGCCTAATTTAAGGCTGTTTTGGGAAGTTTTCCATCCTTAATGGAACAAAGATAATATGTTGATGTGTTTGTCACTGCTCCTGATCTATTTCCAATATCTTTTTCTGTTCTTCCTATAGTTGGAAGGCTTCCTATTTTGCTCAATTTTTGGAATTTCTAGGAGTCATCTCACAAATTCTCATCACTTTTATTATTTGACAGAGATCTTTTCTATCTCTGCAAGTTTAATGTTCTGCTAATTATGTCACAGTTAACATCATATGATCAACACATAAAGATGAAAAAAATTAGGGTTGTTGATCGGAAGATTATTCTACAAATTGTTTTATGACCAAGGATGATATCAATCTTCCTTTCTCTTGCTAAACAAGCTTTTCTTCATTTCCCCTTACTTAGGTAAAATAAATAGATACGTCCAACATACCTAAAATGTTCAGAGAGGAGTCACTAAACTTTCTTTTAGGTAGGAGAAAAATCTGAGTGGGAGGTAACTGTTGCCTGGGAAGGCTGACATTGCAATTGCTGTGGTGAAGGGTAAGCTGGGAGAAATGACAATGGCCGCTGAAGGAAATGAAGGTAGAAATACAACAAGAGAGCTGAACTCCTTTTTTTTTTTTTTTTTTCTGGAGCAGTGGTAGACAGATTTCTGATGGTTTGAAACAGCGCATCCTAAAGAAGTGAATACAGCCTCATTTGTTTTCCCTCCGAAAAACAAATTTGCAGTTCTGAGCATCCTGACTGTGAATTATTGCAACACAGGATTTTCCAGTGGTGCAGAGGTGGAACAGATCCAGCAAATTAAAGTTGCCTTTTCCTACACTGTGTGCCAGCTGTAGAGCTGACGGGGCCTGGATGATCATGAAGTCTGTTCAAGTTCTGAGTTTCTGAGAATAGAACAAATATCTGCCGATGTCAGTGTAGTGACAGAGGAGCTAATGCTGCTTTGGCTGAACCTATAAGTCTTTCCTCCCTAATCTTGGACTGGTCTTGGCTGCCAGGTGGCTCTCGATCCTCTACTTGGAGGATAAATAGATGGAGAATGCAGAACAGGTGAGATAAAAGACAGAATAAAATCAACACAGGAAAGCAGAAATAGTGAGGAAGGATTTTTTTGTTGAAAAAAAAAAAATAAAAAAGAAGGTATTTCCAGGTGTCTACTCAAAATGTAAACCATGTATCAGCCAGACAGTCTTCCCACACAGTTTAGGGGAATGAAATGTGCATGTATATATTAAATAGACAATCACACAAGAAGGAGTAATTTCATTATAAATTAGTCACAAAGATCACATTAAGCAGGCAGTATGATCCAACAATTGAGGAACAAAACTTGCAATTGAGACGGCTGCATTCTAGTCTAAATTATTCCAAAGATATTCTTTAAGACCTTAAGTAACACTTAATATGACTTCATGACACTTTCTGTAAAACATAGGAAAATAATTCTTACATTTGTGTATGATTTATATTAAGATTAGATAATAATTGCTACATCATATTTTTCCCAGTGGTCTTTCTATACTTACTGAACCCTACAAGGCACAACTCTGTGAAAACATGATGTAATTACTGCATTATACACAAGGTCATTCATTGATCTAACTCTGTGTATTTAATAAGAACTTTTTTGAAAAGATTGGACTGCTACAGCTATTTGTATTTATCAACAGTACGCTATGTTATCCTTGTATCTCTACAGCTGCCAGGATTTTCCTTCTCTCAGAGATGACAATTATGAAAAACATTTGTTTTCTAATACAAGATATTCTGATGAATACTATTATTTAGCTTTTGCAAAAACTATGTTAGCAGACTCTATGTTCTGTCATAGTTAGTAACTAATCCATAACAAACCACAAGGTTTGTTAAATTTGTCATATTTTAACAGACTGATTCTATAATTGTTGCAAGAGAAGCAGATAGGAGCAGCTGGTTCCAGAACCTGCAAATGAATAAATCCATCATGCCACGATTGCTGGTCTGTGAAAAGGCTGTTTGCAAATTTAAAAATCTTTGTTTATTGAAGCAAAGCAAACTACTGGCCAGGGTGCAGAAGCGGTTTCCTTCAATTTTGTCCTAACTTACTCAAATAACTATTAACCTTTAATTTTATGTCAAATATATTTTATATTGCAGCCCCATGTGCTAACATTACAGCAACAACACAGTAACAGATACCATGTTTGAAATTCAGTCTGATAAGCCTCCTGTGGAAAAATCACAAATCACAAATCACTAGCACAAAGTGAATGACCCGAAATGAAGAAACTAGGTGCAGGACACCAGTTTGAAACAACTTATTCTTTCTGTACAAGAAAATGCACACACAACAAAGACTTTCAGTTTTTATGCTTACTAATGTCTATTCCTTTTTTTCTTCACAAAGTAAAAATTGAGATAAACCAGTTGCTTCAATCTGGTAAATGGACAGCAATTATTAAGAAAGAAAAAAATACAATAAAGAAAATGATCATATGAAAGATCAAATTTTCTAAGGCTGACAGTGACTTTAGCCTCCGAAAACACAAGCAAGCGCACTGCAAACCAGCCATCGGCTTTCCTTTATAAGCCAGTGAACCTGGGAAGAGTGTGGTGCACATTAATTCCAACCTACACTTGCCTATATCCTCTGCATGTAAAAGAAGGACACTCAAGCTCTGCCAGCCTTGAAGAAAGTAGTCTTCACATACAACACTGCATCCAGGTACAAGCAACAAGAAAAAAATGTGCAGACTTTGTTTTATTGGCAACAAATTGAGATATTCATTAGCATTTTTAATTGGTTTATCTTATCACTTGCATTCATTGTTTTATTTCAGGTAGACTGAATTGCTCACTGTTGTATCATTAATGTCTCCATAGCCATGGTAAGTCAAGTATATCAGTATATATTTATAGAAGTAAAATAAATTGTCAGGATTACACTAGATCTACAGTATCCCTTGAAATAATATTTTTATGCAAAGCACTTTCTTCCTCAGGACACATTCATATTCATTTCTTTATGCATTACTATATTACATTTTAAACTTCAACTCCTAATCATAACAAACAGATCATGCAATAGCTTTTATTGTTTCTCTTTATAACAGCTAAACCTTCCAACACTCCAGTCCATTTTTCTTACTGGCAGTCATATATTTCCACCTATTTATAGAAGCCAAAGGAAATATGACCATTTTACTAATTTAGATAATTCTTTTTGCCTAAGTAAGTTGTGCATTGCTACAGAATACACTCTTGATTCTGATATCTTTCTGAGAAGCCTAAATCCTGATGATATGCAAAAACTTACATTAAGAAAGATATGGTCTTAAATCTCAGATATACATTTCATTATATATTTAGATCTTAGCATTCACCCCCAGTTACTGAAAATTGCATCTGGATTCAGCTCAAAGTCCATCTGCTAAATTTCAATGTGATGTATGCCATGATCTGTCATGAAAATAAAGAGATACAGCTGAGAGCAGAAAATTCCTTTTTTTTTTTCTTTTTTTTTTCTCACACTTGCCTTTAACAAATACTGGCTTATTAAATGCCAAATTTTATTATATAAGAGGAGCAAGTATGCAAGTATGCTTTCAATTTGGCAAAGATTTATTGAAAGTGTATATTGATTTTACTGTCAATATCTGTTATAATTTCTCCCTTTGAGAAGAGAGAAGAAGGGAGAAGAAGTTTCAAAAGATGAAATTTATAGTTCTATACTCAGCCCTGGAGATGAAGACTAAGAATGATAATAGCAGATTTTAAGGGAGTTTTTTCATTAGTATATAGAGGATCTTAGTCCAAATTTATCACAAAAAGCAAGAACATATCCGTTAAATTTTCATTATATTTAGATGTCATAAGTTTTGTACATTAGTCCTATGATGAGCATATATATATGTATATATATTTAAATCAACATAAAGCTGAAGTTTTAAAAGAAAACAGAAAGTGGTACAGTCTTTCTAGATATCAGATTTATCTTAATACACTAAACTGCATAAATACTGGTCTAAAATATTTTTTGATCCAAGCTTGCATACTTGTGGTAATTCTCAGTGCTCAGAAGCCAACATGGTCCAACACAATTAGCAAAGCCCTGAGACAGTATTGAAAAGCTAAAAGGCAAGATAAGAATAATCTTACTGACTCATATGTCCCCAAAAGAATCTTGGACATAATCCCATTTCTAAGGGGCTCACATGGACTTGCATACAAGAACTTCTATTTCCCGTCCTGTGGAATTAGCAAGAATCAAGTATGTGTAACACACCCATGGCCTTATAAAATGTGATGGCTGTATATATCTCATAAAGTGTTATTATCTCACTATCAATAGAATTGCCTAATTATAAATTCATTTTATGCTATCGTCCTGCGGTTGGTGGAGTGTATTGGTTATATGCACTTTAAAAGGGTCATCACGAGTCTGAATGTCGAATGTTTTTTAACTACAGTCTACATTTGAAATGTTTTTAAGTGTTCTTACTTAATTTTAGACAAAGCAGCCCAGCACTTTGATTCTGTACATGCTTAGTTTTTTAAAAAGCACAGTTCCATGAAATGTAGGATTAGGATGCCTTTCTGGCACATTTTCATTTTTCCTAGGCTGGACTATGACAGAAATTGGAAAGAGCCCCAGGAGATGACAGCGGAAGGGCTCTTTCAGTATTATAGCAGGCTCCAAGGATGCCCTAAGGTAAACAGAATTGCTTAGAGTTTGCACAGTGCTACGTGCTGTTATTTTGTTATTTTGTTATTGAAGGAAACATCACATTTTAGTACACTGTGCATTCATGACCCACTGGCAAAGAGGTGACAGGCATCACTGGTCATGTCTTAAAGTAGCTTGGTTCCCTTCAGATTGTCATTTATAATGCAGCCATTTCATAGGCCCAGAGAAATGCTTTTCTCTGCTATTTGTGAACTGACAACAAATGAAGGAGCCTACTTTGGTATATTACTTGACAAAAATGAGGCAAAACTGCTTAGCTGTCTACAAGATAGAAACATAAGTGAATAAATCTCACTTCCTGTACATTATACCATCTGTACTGGAGCAGATCTTGGCTGTGTCAGCATTAAGGAATACTGGATATCGTGGAGATGAGAGAAACATGTTCCAGTCTTCTCAGGGTGTAATATGCATCTGTGGTATCTGGGAACCAGTTGCATAGGAAGAATAATTGTTGGGAAGAAAACATTCATTACAAACATACATTTGTCCTTTACTAAAGGTAATTCTAGTAATACTGATGAAATCAGGGTTCCAAATCCAGGCTTGATACAAATGTATGAGATACTCTTAACCTAAATTGAGGTTGATCCAACATTTTCACAAGACTATTGTATGGCCCAGGGCAGAGAAATAGTAATCTTCTGTCACTTGCATATATTATCACTATTCTAAGGAGATTTAAGTTAAAATCCTTATTTGAAATGAAGTTTTTAGTGTGTGAGTCTGTTTTATTCCTTTAGACTTCCTGGCACAGGGACTCCCCCCTCCTGGTTGAGCACTAGCCTGGCACGACGGGAAGCCAAGCCACACTGTGGGCATCAGACACAACTGTAGAATCATTACATAAATGTTCCCTTTCTTTGGTTGCTCACTCTCCTTGCATCGTCTCCTCTACAAAACTTCCAGCTGAATGTTTTCCATGAAACAAGAGATTACGTCAGTAAATACGAACTATGCAATTCATGAGTCTACCAGCAAAGCATACATGATAATTAAACATTAGCAGATGTGTAATATTTGCTAACCAGGCTTTAAACATCAATATATCCCGGGCTATGCTCTCCACTCCTCAGATTATTTATTAAAACATAGTGATAGTAAATGTTTACCTGTTTTGACATATTTTTTAATTTCAGTTTTAAATGTTTAACTTCGCTCTGGATTGAAATGACTCCTATGGGGCCAAAGAATGGAAAATAAAAGAAATTTGCTCCTTACTGTTCAAATGAAATATCATCTCAGCCTCCAGTCATTGCTGCTTTTTAGCATTTTTGAGCCTGACATCAGTTTTGGATGCAACTGAATGCCAACTATCCCGATAAACATGTACACTACCAGCTGTGGCTCCATCTGCTCAACTAAACATTTTCACACCAAATCTGCCGGGGAAAAAAAAATATACATTGTTTTTGGAGGCGGTTTGTAACAACTGAAATATTAAAATCTTTACTCCAGGTGGCCCTTCACTTTTCTATTCCCTGGATGAAAAGGATGAATGTTTAGGAAGAAACAAACCCAGCCATTTATAGTTTGCCTCAGACTCAAAAAATTCAGAGGAAATAATTCAGTATGGAAAAGAAATAATAATAAAAGATAATCACATAAAGAAAACAAATCCAGAGCTGATGATACTTCCTTCTGTTTTCTTCTAAAGCCCTTGCTTATGCCTAGGTGACTACATGATCTGGAGTTATCTGCAGGTATGAAGAGGTCCCTCGCTCTCCTTCCCACCCCTACCTCTGGTGCCACCTCTGAGGCCATCAAGGCCAATGTCTTTATCAGGCTATTCCTAGAGTGCTATGGTTTTCACTCAATATTGCTACTGGGACTTTAGCAAACCAGAATGGCAGCTGCAGTGGTTTAGAGTCTTTCATGAAAGTCAAAGATGCCCCTCTCGTAGGAGTGGGGATACCTGCAGAAGTAGTAACACCAGAGTCCTACCTTTAACTAAAGTGAATTATCAGAACTGACTTCCAAATATATACGGCATTCTGCAACAATAACTATGTTCATACCTTCGTAACAGCACTGAGGTCAAACACTGCTGTTAATACCTCCTTTTTCCATTTGAATACTCAGATTTTTTTTGAGTTCTGTAGGAAAGATAAGGCAACACCATGAACTAGTCCAGCGTATACTAAGGCAGTATATTTCCTATTTGCCTAACTTGCTAGTAATTCAACATGAGGTATGGAGCACCCCAAATGCTACAAAGGCAAGACCCTGAGTAGTAACTGTGAAACACTGCAATGGCTAAGAAGAAGCAAAAGCACAAGAAACTTAAATATATATATATATAATACATTTTTTTTTCCAGCTATACCTGCCACAGCCTTCACACTGCTCCTTCTGAGACTCCTTGAGCACAGATGCCAGAATTCTGAGATAAATGTTCACCGTCATGAACAACAGATTGAAGATAATGGATACCAAATCATTCTGACTCGAAGGAAAAACAAAAAGCAAAAAACAGATCATTCAGACTGTTATTTGTTTTGTAGACTGTCATCTTAAAATAAAAATAGGAGAACTTCCCATCCTCAGGTGAGAATTTCAAACACTTGGAATAATATAAGTAGAAAAACAGCAAGATGACTGGGTGAATAGTGTGTGTTTTTGGGTTAAAATTCAAAGACAATCCAGCAGACACTTAAGAGGGATGAAAAAGTCCGATGCTTCTGTAACTTATGTTAATAAAAAACAAGAGTAATTTTATTAAAAAGAATTATGCCAAAATTCTCATAGTAAAGAGAGATCACTCCTTCACTATTGAATAAATTTGTTTAAAAAAGCTAAATTGCATTTGATATTTGACCTTCTTATGTTCAGTTTAATATGTTCATGTCAAAAATAACTAATAAAAAATCTTTAGACATCCAGTATTTTTTTTCTAGTTAGAAAAATACATGCAAGTACTCTGTAAGCATATGCCAAGCTATTAACAGTTTAGACTCTTAATAGGAGAGTTCTGAACTTTTTTGATATAGTATTCCTGTGATACCAGATTTCCTTCTAAGTTTATTTGTACTACAAAGCTATGGTACTTAGGAAATCCAGAAAGTTTTTTCTGAATGCTGAAATTAATTTGCATAAATGAAAACAGTCATGAGAAAACTTTACAAAAATATTTAGTTCCATGTACTTCTGTTTCACTCAATACTATCTTGCCAATCTGCACTAAAACATATACACCAATAGGAAAATGGTTTTAGCTAGAAAATAATATATTATATCGAATAATTTTATCAACTAACAGTTCATGCTAGTTAGTATAATTAAATTCTGAGAAATGAATGTCTATCCCTTCCAGTTTTGATTCAAGAACCAATTACAATTAATCTTGATAATTTGTGAGAGATCGAAGCTCGAGAAGCACAACACATATATAATACATTTCATCAACCTCTGCATTTTGAGATTCTCCCAGAGAAGTACTATTATCATCAGTCAGAGGATACCTAACAGTGGAACATAAAAACATACTTTACGAAAAAAAAAAAAAAAAATCTCTCCCTCTGTTATGAAGAATATAAGTAAGATCAATGGACAGAAATGTGTATAAATAGATGGTGTTTTCTATTCTTCAGTAGCCAGCATCTCTGTAACAGTGATGAATAATACTAAGAAAAAAATAGTCTGGTCATACCTTTTATTTTATTATTTTGTTATTTAGCTTCAGTGTAGTTATTGCTTTGTTATCTATGCTTGTGATTTATGACAAAACAAAAAGTAGTCTAGCAGCTTCTTCAGAAGCAAAGCTTATAAGCCATAAAATCCAAGAAGTTCTTGTAATAATGATTTCTGGTCTCTATTTTCATACACTATAATTTGACATAGTTTCATTGGAGTCTTTTGACTTGTTTATAGAGATTAGTATATTTAAAAAGATATCAAATTTAAAGTGCTTGCATACTTTTTTCTTTTGAAAGTTCTCAATAACAGAACATCTAAACTAGAAAGTATTTTTTGTTTTAAATATGTATGTTTATGTGTAATTGTATAACGAAAGAGGCAAGTCCAAAAAAGTTTTATCACACGAGAAAATACAGCAACATTTTGAAAGCTGTAGGATCCTTTGGGAATTAATTTCAGAGGCTTTAGTGCAACCTGTACTGCTGTTCTCTCCTTCATACAGATAAGCCATATATTTACTGTGAGGAAATCTACTGGAGGACTTCCAACCGGGAAACTATCAGACACAGGAGCTTGAGATAGCCTTTGAGATATCTGGGTCCAGGCCAGAGAGTCTTGAAGATAACCATGGAGACTGAAGTAAAGCCTAATTCTCTGAAAAGCCAGTGTAAGGCAGTCTCAAACGCTCACGGTAGTCTGAGTTGCTTTTGTATTAGATAAGATTCCTTAACTAGAGAGGGCTTTATTCTCAGGTATACTGTGTTGCTGTAATCCACAGAAGTGGCAATAAATACATGAATAATTGCAGGCAGTTCAACATTCATCAGAATGAGATAGAGTTTCTTATCCAAACAGGAAAGACAGCTTTATTTACGGATGTTGCTATGTGGGAGCTTTAGTGTCAACATAGAATACAAAACTGCTCCTAAATTATGAACCTTAGTGATCAAAGAAGGATGTAATATCTTTTTCTATAAGCTATTGCACTGGGCCTGGAAACTCACTGACATGTCTTCTTCCTCTTACCAGAACCAACTCTGTCTCATTTCGGTTTAGTTTCAACCAACTATTCTTCATTTCTGAGCTGTATTCTTACAATCACTTTCAACCACAGTGAATCTGGAACAGCTACAGGCCATGAACTATAACTGGAAATACACATGATCTGCACATTGCTCTGACCTGCTTACACAGTAGGTGGACATAGATACGAAAGATGACCAGCAATAAAACTGATCCTTGAAGAACATCAGAGGGGAGAGCAGAAAGGCCGACTGCCCTGACTACTTGTTGGATATGTCTGGGAAGAATGCCAACCATCTGAGTGTATTACTTTGGACCCTGCTACCTCTCTCAAGCAAGCCAGTACTATCTCATGATCGGCAGTGTTAAATGACTCAGATATGTCCAAAGGGATGAGAATAGATGTGTGTCCTCACTCCATTGACAGGAGTAGATTACCTATTATACGTGCCACTAAAGCTATTTCATGCTCTGGTTTAAATTCAGATTGCTCTGAATCTAGGATTTTATCTTAATTTAGTTGATGCAGTTGGCCTTTGCTAGTTTCTCTATGAGCTTGCAAAAAGGTTCACAATTATTGTGTGTCTGTGTGTGGGGGACAAAGAAAGATGATTACAGTTAGCTTTAGGGTGAAATGTGGAAACTGTTATAGAGTACATGGAAATGTTACACAAAGGTTTGGGACAGGGTATGAACAACTTACAGCTGAAGCTACAGGGGGAATGACAGGGATGTGAGACATAATTACTCTAACTGCAGTTTGTTTGGGACACTGAGGTTCACGCCTCTTTTCTTTCCAACAAATTGTGCCAAGGCTACAGATGACAGGACTTCAGTTTTATATCTCATTTGAAAAGCTTAGAATGCAACAACATTTTTTCTTTTTTTTTTCCAGCGAATGCCGAGTTCAACATAATACGATGGGAAAGAAATATCTTCTGAATCCTTCTTACCATACCTGTCACCAAATGGATTTTCACCAAGGTATTCTGTTCAAGTAGTCACCCAATAAAACCAACCTCAGTTGGAGATGTGAAAAGATAGCAGCTTAAAGTGCTATAGGTAGAGTCTAAGCATGAGTCAAACATTTGCCTAATTTAATCAAAAGAAGACTGTCTTGCCAACTAATAAACTGCATAAATAACCAAACACAGCGAACTAAATGCTAGGGAACTGACACTGGAAAAATTCTGGGATGTTAACTTTTTAAGCTTAAACAAGAGTGATAAGCAGAAGAATGCAGGATTTAAAACCCATGCAAGCATACACACTAAACACACACACACATAAAAAAATCAATTTCACAGTGTTCAAAAGCTGCACAAATATGCCTTAGTAGGATTTTACTGATCTTTCAAGTATCGAAGATCAATCTATTAAAGTGGAGGAAAGGATTAAAAAGAGTACAATCATCTTCTAAACAACATTTTCTTTCAGAGCTCTATTAATATATATATGTAACTATGACTAGCAGCAAATAAATCCTTTTCTAATTAAGTTTCAAAAAATGATATACAATAAAAACAAAGATATACACAAGTAATTTATATCAATGCCTGAATTTTCAGAAGTAGCTTCTATTTGTCAATTCCTTAGGTATTTTTAGTATCTGAAAGCATGATTTTTAGAAATGCTAATGGCACGTGAATTACATACTCAGACTTGAAAAGTCTGGCAGGTGTCTGCTTTGTCTGTGCCTGACACCTGCCTGATCATCTCAGTGCAAGGCTAACTTGTCCCATAGCCACAATCTCTTGCCAGTGAAAGGAGCAATTCCCCACAGCAATCATTGCTGAGTATGGGCCATGGGTATTCGTCAGTGGACATCCAGCATTTGAAACATTCAGAGAAAACGTTTGAAATTTTGGTCATACTTCTACATCCTAGGGTAATTATGTCATGACTTAATTGATAATCACTATAACTTTGCAGACCCTCCTCCAGGGGTTCCATGCCATAGAGCAAGTTAATGACCCGTAGCAAAGTACCTTCCCATAATGGATTCAGAATTTCCTTTTAGCATCTTGATTATGAATGATAAGCTGCCTCTTTCATTGCCAGCAAGGTGCTGCGGTATTTGTAGCACAACATGTGCAAGCAGAAGCTTTTCAATCAGTGGGTATGTAACTGTAACAGAGACAGAATAAGCACAGTCTTCCAAAGATTAGCTGAAACTTTGATACTACATAAGACTATACCATTATTGATCTCTGTGGCAGAAAATTTTGATATTGTCAAATTCCTTCATACCACAAGTGAGTAACGCACAACTTATTTAAAATACATCATAAGAATGTCACCATTCAGAATCTTAAATTGTTTGTTCAAGGAGATATAGCCATTGTTTTTGTCATATTTAAAGTTATCTAATAGTAGTACAGACGCATAATCAAATGCAATGTCCTCCCATACATTATAAAAAAAAAAGTGTTTTGATGAAAAATGGTGGTTGGAATACAGTCAAATATACTTTTAGTATTAGCAATGCAAAATTTACAGATACTAAAAAGTTAACAAATATAACCTTCACTTAAAAGTAAACCAACTGGTGATAAGTTTTTGCCTTCCTTCTAAATTTACACTATCCAATAAAACAACACATACTCTATGCTGTATCAGTTTTGACATCAATATTAAAACAGCTATATAACCTGCCATAACTGTTTATATATCCTTCCCAGCAGCTTCAGTGGAAACAGTGTCCTACTTGTTTCTCTGCCTATATGCAGCTATTTCATCTTCTGCTGTTCACGTACCATTTACTAAACTTCTGCAGTCTCAACAACTGCTGTCTCTGGACAGGATTTCAGACTCTTCATACCACATATAGCATAGAACTTAAGGAAAAGCTGAAGGAAAGGGGCTATGTTTTTGGCTAACCCAAAGGTAATTCATGTAGCATGTTTCTTTTGAATCATTCTACTGTGGCACCTGACTTTCCATATCCAACATACAGAGGGGGTTGAGGTGAAATTTCATATTAATCTTGATCCCTTCTAATTATGGGCTACTGATGAAACAGTTCTGTTCTCCCTTATGCTCGTATCAACTTCTCCCTGGTATCCTTTACATTAGCTCCGGAATTGTGGAACCACAATTAAGCTTAAGAGGAAACAGCTCCTTCACCTACTTAACAATAAAGTCTGGATTAGGAATGAGGGACCCAACATTTAGATACTTTCGGTCATTTTGTATATCAGGCACTTTTGCATGTCTAGCAGTATTAGCAGTATTTTGCATGTCTAGCAGTATTAGCAGTAGAATTGAGCTAATTAGCAGTTCCTTAGGCAGAATTAAGCTCCCTTTGGGTCTTCTCCAGGGTCTCCTGGGACTCTGGTCCTGAAATAAGATATAATTTGGTTTGGCACTGGTCAAGTCCACATTGTACCCATACTGAAGATTTAAAGACAGTTTCTTTTTCAAGTGATTAACTTTGGACTTTTTTGGTAATCATTTGGTGAAAATGTAAGATATAAATGGTTGTACACCATAATTAATAAATTAATCATTAATGTTAATTAAGTAATTGACATTTCTAAGCTTCTAATTTCAAAATTCTCTTCATTTTTTTCTCTTTCTTTTCATTTTCCAGTTGAAGAAAACAAAGCAATGACAATAAAGCAGCTTATTCCCCAAATGTGAAGAATTTACTTTAAACTCTTCCAGGAATCTGAGCCTCTTGTATTTTAATCTCTACAGATATTGCAGTAAATTAAATTTGCACCACAGCCATATCTGTCTTGAGCTGTTCTGTTATATATATATATATATATGTTCATGACAAGAGAAAAACAAAACCAAAAACAACCCAAAAGGTATTTCATGCACTGAGGATGTTAGAGTGGTTCTGGTTTAATTTGCTATCTGTTTTCAAAGTAAAACTATTTTATATTTTGCAGTAAAAGAGTCTGACAGTGTTTCGAATTTATAACTTCTTATATAAAATTAAGCATTTTATCCACTGAAGTAGTGGTAATCACCCTACATTACTATTTTTTATTTGGATCTAATAATATAATTGGTGTCTAGTCACCTAATATGATCTTTTAGTGAGAGGTTAAAATGGTAACTTGGTGTTTTTACTGTGAAATTACATTTCACATGATTCAACCCAATAATCTATAAATCTGCAGAAAGTATTTGGGGCCAGATTTTCCAAACCAGCTTGAATTTCAGTGCTATCAGTGGGCAGCAGCAACTGTAAGCGTTTTTATGTCTATAGTTTCTAGAGTACAACAAAATGATTAATATTCTAACTAGGAAGAGATGTGTGAAACATTTGCGAGCACAAAAATGAAAACCCTCAGAGAATTCCCTTGAAAAAAAGTTATCAAAAGGTGAGGAAAAGAGCATTTTTCTTTTTTTAGTATCTTGTATATGTGCAAATAACTACTGATATTTATAAAGCCATCAACAATATCATTAAATAGAAAATAATACTATTGAAATATTGAAAATAATACAACTTGAGCAGATTTTTTTAAATCAGAAAAGGTATTACCTACTCACTTCAAGGTTAAAAGGGTAATGCATTCATATGGGTCCCTGATGATACAAGTAGGATTACCATATATTCACTTTCACTAATAGAACTGCTTTGGTACAAATACACTGTTCTGCACTGTCATGATGCATGGCTCATATTTAGAAAGCTGACAGTTTAGGAGTGCATTATGACATTACATTAAATTGAGTACATTTTTATACTGCATTGGAAAAGACAAATAGGCCACAAGTTCTGTCTTCTTTTTTAAAATTATGGTTTTGCTTTATTTTCTCACCAAGGTGGTAAAAATGTTAGAAAACATGTTTAGAAAATAGGTATTAGCCTGCTAAGTTCTATTTACTCAAAAAAAAAAAAAAAAAAAGCGTGGAAGAAGTAAAATTTTATTTCAAATATAAATTGCAACTGCTTTACAAGAACGTAGACCATACTAATTGATAGAGGTGTAGGTATACACTTATTATAGATAGAATAAAAGTAATTTTGAAAAGCTTTGGAATCTCATTTACAATTGGACTATGATGCGTCAGCTGCTGAATGATAAGAATAAAGTTAAGGACTGTTAAATGTTTTGTAGAACACCAACAGTGAGATGAGGAACAAGGAAGGCACAAAAGAGACCAAACAGGCAAGCAGAGAGGTTTGAAAAGAAAGGACTAGAACTTCATTTTAGGACACATATTTACAAATGCTCCTTATTCCCATGGTGACAGGGAAGCACAAAGTTTGATAAAAGTCCCTGAAATATGGAAGGTATTTTCATTTAGATTTGTACCTATTTTTAATAAATGTTCAGGATTGTTCTAATACAAACCAACCTACCTTGTACTTGTTCGCAAATGCCCAAATCCCTAAAATTTTTTTTCCCCTCAACAAAAAATCAGAGGATGTTTCTTACATACTCAGTTAGTTATTTCCATTTAATCTTGCACTCAAATTCTTCACAACTAGGAAGAATAAAGAAAACAGCCCTCTCAAGCTCCCATTTCCCCTGTCAGAGGCATTCAAACTGTGCAATGGAGAAGAAAAGCAAAATGGTGGTGTTTGGGCAGAACACAGGAGCATAGGCATCCTTTTAGCACAGGACACAGGCTGCACACACGTTTCAGCTTCCATCTTCCTCTGTTCAACCAAAAGTACCAATAACATGAGACAACAGAGTGGAAAAGAGATTACAGTGTCACGCTGGAAATGTCTGAGGTAGGAGAGAAGGCTGGCTATGAGAGAAGGCAGAACAAGAACTAGATTAATAGTAATAAGATAATGGATAGTGCTGCATTAGCTCAACACAATCTGCAGCTGCAGGAAAATGTCCTCAGTGTTTGTCTCTCAGACCTATTTTGTGGCTACCTCCTTTTCTAGGGTCTGAATTTGCTGACTGTCTGTGATTTTGACTCTGGTTTAGAAATGACTTAACTACATTCCAAATCAAAGTAAAAATAACAAAATTGGCCCCAAAAGTTTAGTATCATCTGTTGTTCAATACAGCAACTTTTAAAACCATCAGATATAAAAGTGCCTATCCTTGGATTACTACAACAAAAGCTAAATAACTTATGCTCCTATGTCTTGCACTTTAATGATGGTTATAATGTGGCAGAAAGGTGACACCTAAGTTTTGGAACAGTTACAACATAAAATAACCCTAAGATCTTTCCAGACAAAGGATAAAGAGTAATGGTGCTGGTCTCCATAAAATTATTCCTCTCATTTGGAGTAGTGGGGTGAGAAAAAACATGAGCCATGACAGAGCACTTTAATATAACCAATCTTGTTATTTTATCATACTAGGTGAACAGATTAATTGCTATAAGAACCCGATCTTCCCAGGTGCAATTAAGAAATGCATCATTGCTACAGTTTACAAAATGCTGTATTAAAGCCCTGCTTTTACCCCACGGGAAACCTGCCTAGAGCAGTTCAGAAAGATCCACAAGGGTTAGGCTGCCAAAAAAAGAAGTCAGGGATTATTGATCAAAATCAAAGATCCACCCAAAAAAAAAAAAAAAAAATTAGTTCAGGAAGTTCACAATCCCAGGATTCTTTAGTAAGCAAAATGCACTATTAAAAGTCCTAAGTGCTAATTCTGCAGCCCATACACTCTTTGAATTCATCAAGTTTTTCTGGTGAGATTCCTTCTTCCCCACATGTGAGAGCTACTTGGTGCATCTATCAGCAGAACAGACCCTTCACTAGACAGCTAGTAGTATACTGGTTAGTCCTCTTTACTACCTCTTCTGCATTAGTGGCCCAGGGAAAACATAAAGGGACAGAAAAGTCTGTCAAGGGGCTTTTAGAAGAATTGCAGTCAAGAGGAATTGATTGTTATTGAACAGGAAAGATCATCAACTGCAGATCACAGAGTAAAGAAGTGCTTAATTCTATTATCCATTTTGACAGGAAATAGAATTCTAAAAAAAAAAGTGGGAAAACATAATTTTAAGCTATCTTAGTACTTTTATAGTTACTAGCAAAACTGTATTTCAACACCTTACAACCACTAATGGATTTTTCTTCACAGTGCTCCTTTGATGCAAGGAAGTCCTATTATCCTCATTCTTCACATGAAGAACAGTAGCACGGAAAGATTAAGTCATTTATCCAAAGTAATACAAGGTGCTTATGGGACTGACTGTGTAATTTATCATGGATCTCCTGAGCCCCAGTCCAGTGCCTGAGCCAGTAGACCATTCCTCTCTTCTCAGTGGATAGAGCTGCTGTAGAGTACCTAAATGCCCTCTCAAAATGGCTATTTTTAGATTTTTTTTTTTTTTTGCTTTATCATCATCCTAAGAGCTGTTGAAGCAACAGACTATGAAAAGGCTTCAATTAAGTACTTTGTATGTTGTCTCAGCACAAAGTATGAAATATGGGAGCACAAATACTTTTCAGATCAACCATTATTTTTCTCTTCAAATTTAGCAGGAAAGCTGAAGTTTAGCAGCCTTAGCAGTTGGCAGAGACGCTTCAAATTCTGAAAATGATCATATTTAAATAATATCCTTTCTAGTTTTTTTGAAAGCTTTTTATATTCCTGTGACAGAAAGGAGTTAGCACTATAGAAATCTGAATATATGGCAAAAGCCATTCTGTAAATACCAATACATGCTTTCTAGCTAATTGCAGGAAAAATCAAAGAGATCAGGTTATCATTTGAAAAGGTTGCTAAAAATATATACTCTTGGGTGATTTTTCCTCCCTAAATTCAATGAGTGGGTTCAGTTTGAATGCTTCACTAGAAAGTAATTTCTAGAGCAAATGTGCAGCACGTTAAAATAAAAACATATTTAATACACATTATGTGGCGGTTTTTTGAATTTTTTTGTTTTTCAAAAAAAATGTTTTCATCATTTAATTCAAGCTGCAGCAGCAACTATGAAATAGACAGTCACTGTTCTAGCACACTGGGCCAGCGTGCATCTCTAAAGATTTAAATTAATACAGTATTCTATTTAAAAAATAATCTGATGACGGTTATTTTTCTGGATGATTACTGAAGTTCTCTCTTTATCCAGAGAATTCATACACCACACATTGAGAACTTGAAACTTTACAGACACCACCTTCACCTGAAAGGATCATGATCAGGAGTGAAAAGTGTACAAGGTCAGGTTCCTTTAATCTTACCTTCTCTTCTGGGTGACTGCCAAAGCAGTGCTTATGATGATGTTTATGAAAAGGAAAATGAACTGAGATCATCATTTAAATTCCACATGGTTCACAAACAACTTTCATATGGAACCAATTTTTGGTCCCTGCTTGGGTTGACTGGATTTGAATTGGTGACCTAAAGGTGAAAGACTTTGCGTTCCAGTATCAACCTCCATACTGTTCATTGTTTCCATTTTCTGGAGTTCAAAGTTGTAAAAGTTAAAGTTGTATTGTTAAACACAGCTCTACTTTTCACTCTGTTAAACATTCTCAGATTTTTTCTCTTAAAACATTTTTAGACATAAGCCACAATTACACCAAAAATTCTAACACACAGCATCCTCTATTATGTACCTCTATTGAATCAGAAAAAAACAACCTTTCAAAAATGGAACTCCTAGAGTTCTAATTCCTCCTAACTTGTATAAACATCTTTTTTTTTTTTTTTTTTTTTTTTTTTTTTTTTTTTTAGAGGGGACTGGGAAACGGAAGGAATTGAGAGGAATCAGAAAAGAAAAACACTTTCAAAAATTACAAATGAATTTCCAAAGCAAGGCATAATGTGTCTTGTCTGCAGACAACTAAATTAGAGAGTTTTACTATGCTATTGCTTACCTGTATGCATTAAGATGATATTTTTTGTTCAGCATTCCACATACCTTAAGTCTTTACCACTTTACCACTGTCTTTACCACAAAAATGAGAAAAAAAAAGAATATCTTCTCTGACAAATACTTTCTTACGCTTGTTAGCCTGCCGATTCAGGAGCACATTTTTAAAGGTCTATTTTTCACCCAAAGAGGCATGAAACTCAAACTTGAATACAGTAGCAAATCCCTACTCTCATACTGGGAGGAGGAATACTAATTTGCCATTCTTAATGCATCAGTTTTACAGAGTTTACTCTGGCACAGAGTTCATGCAACAAAAGCTACACATTATTCAAGTTCTAAAAGATATAATTTTATTTTCTCTACCTAGTTTTATAACCTCCTAACTGTTTCTTCAAATACTGACTTCTGTGAACCAGTTTATTTTAATTATTTTCATATCCATCAACATTTACGCTTTATGCCATGCAAGCGTCACCAATGTCAACCAAAGCAATCAGATATTAAAAGCAATCAAAATAAATAAAAAGAAAAAAAAAAAGAGAGAGAGAGAGAGAGAGAGAGAGAGAGAGAGAGAGAGAGAGAGAGAGAGAGAGAGAGAGAGAGAACCTGTGGGACCCAAAATTTGTTTCATGGCCTATTGGGTTTAACAACAGACCCAATGCCCATCCAAGCACATATAATTCAGAAGGCCTGCCAGCCAGCAATAAAGGCTGAAATTGGATACTTTGTGAGATTAATTACCTAGATAGGGCATGATAATGCTAGTCAAATGGGAAGGTAATTAAAGTGCACCTTCCATGAAAATTATTCATTGCTGATGGATCAGGTGACAGATAAATCAAAAGGCACTTGAAAAAAAAAGCTACAGGTTAACTTGTGGAAGGCCTTTCCTCCCGGGAAGTCACAGTAACTGCAGCTCTTGAATGCAGCTCCATGGAGTTGTTCCCATCATGAGACAAAAGCCGAGACTGTAACGTAACCTCCGGGAACGGGGAACCAGCCGAAAAATTGTCATTGTGCCTGCACACAAAGGGGCAGCTAGAGTGGAACCAGTTGGCTGGCAGCTCTCCGATTAGTAGATCGCTCCGCTTTTATGCCATCGACGGGTATCGTGGCCATAAAAGGCGGCAAGTGATGAATTAATAAGTTGACTGGTCCCCCGGGTGCAATCCTTATAGGCGGAGGACATGCTGCGGTAATCAAACGGGGTTATAAATTGTGTACATTGAGTGGCACAAAATGCATCTCACTTCATCACTGTTAAGTAAAGACTTCCTGAATTTGTCATTAACTCTTTAGCTTCAATATATTTACTTACCCAGTTAAAGTAAGAGAAAGAGCTTAAAATAACAAAAGGGCAATTGATATTACCCTGGGGGACATACATGCTAATGAAGATCACTGGCTCTTACTTTCTACAACTACACGGGTCAGACTGAACTCCTACACCAAAGCTCCCCCTGAGATGAACTGAAGTGGTTGAAAACCTCCAACTAAAAGTATTTCTGAACACAGAAAACTGCAGGATCAAATGATATTTTAGAGATAGCTTGTGCAAATTCCTAAGTGCTTATTCCCTACTTGAGGAAAAAAAAAAAAAAAAAAAAAAAAAGGCTATTTAAATGTGTAAAAATTTCTCAGATCCCAGAGTTTTATAGAAAAAAAATCAAGAATATATGCATTTCAGATTTAATATTTTGTTATTAAAAGAATGTGAAAATGGGTAATTGAATAACTGTCTTCTCTCAATTATTTTTTGTGGGGTTTTTACACTGTAGGTTGTGAGATTAAGATAGTTCTAGCTTTAATTAATTTAATTTTTCTCTCCAAAACATAATAAAAACGCTTTCTCATATTTTGGACAACGGCTTTTTTTTTTTTTTTATGCTACAGAAATAAGTATATTGTAAACTATTTTTATGAGTCCTCTGAATGAATGCGTTTCCCTTCCTTATGCTTTACAGACAGTAGTGAAAATGAAGACTTATATGAGCACTGAAACAGTTGTTCAAAAACATGAATTCTAAGCTGAAACCCCTTTCATGTGTCTTTCATACAAGCCCTCTGGCAGTCTAGATAGTCTTCTGATAGTCTTCTGATAGTCTGATAGTCTTCTGATGCAGATCATTAGCAAAGGGGAAATAACTGATTTCACTGTAAATGAAAATCTGTTATCTTGTTTTCTCCTGATTCACTTGTAATTACCCTTGATATGCCTGTAACTTAGAAAAGATGTAAATTACATCTGCAGAGATAAAGTCAAAACTTTCATATGAAAACAAGGCTATGCTAAAAACAAAAATGCAGAATTAAGAAACATTAATAACATTAATATAAAAAGAGACTTTGAAATATACTGAATTTTGAACTTCATTTGAATTATCTGAAAAAAAAAAAAACATTAAATTTGATGGTTTTCATTCCTACGGTAAATATATGCTGCATTGTGTAATTTTGACTGGTACTTTTCCATATTAAGAAATACGGTGAAAAGATGAGCCCACTGCATTGTTAGAATTTATTTCTTTACAAACTAGAAAATTGAACTGTACTCTATTGTTTTCTACACAGCTCTTGTCACTGCTTCCATGCTGAATTTTGATGAATATGCTTAAGCACATGAAGTTTCATAATACATAATAGTCTAACTAACTTCTCTAAGGATTATTTTGCTTTATACAAGCACAGAGCTGCAAAACCAAGTTCTCACATTCTCACTTTGTTCTTGTAGGAGGCTTAAATATTTTCAGAGACACGACTAGAGAGAATCTCTCATTTAAAATTGATTTTCTGCAGAATAAATATTTTAACTACCTTTGTATTTTTAAGAGATGTATAACAATGTTCCTTTTCTCTTTTGATGTCTAAACTGCATATTTAAAAATGCTTTTGTATATATATACATCTGTTCATGTATATATATCACTAACAGAGTCAGTGGACTTCAATATCCTTTTCCAGGAGGTGTTGCTGACCCATTTGCATTGCACTCTGGAAACAGATGAAGACGTCATCTAAGTGAGTTCAGTCTTTAGTCTTAAAAAAAGATGTTATCAGTTAGTAGTCATGCACACTTGCTGCTATTTTGAAAGACCAGTCAGTGGTGAAGTGTTGAAGTTCCTCCCTACGTCTCCCCGTTCCCTGTCTCATGCTCAAAGCTCACATGGGAGCACTAAGAATCAGCAAAGCTGTGCTGTTTGCAACATGCTGATGACATATCTTGCAAAAATCTGGAAATAAAGTTCAGGACCTCAACCATTTCCTAGCTGAGGGTGTCTTAGAGACAAAAGAAGTAATTCAGCAACACAAGATGGTGTCTCAAGATGGGTAACCAATTAAGGGGTAACCCTATTTCAAAAACAGACATTGCCTGTTTCTGTTCCCAGTTTGGGAAAATATTCTCTCTCCACAGGAGTTTATATGATCGCGTCACACAAGAGGCCAGCTAGCTGTTCACCATCTGGACCATCGTTGACAGCTGTGGCACTTTCCCCAGGAAAAGAGTTTTGCTAATTTTAAACATAGGTTTGCCACTTTGAGATTAGCCTACAACAATGTTTTCAAGAAGTCATATTTTATAGGCTTCTTAAGTTAAATATACACTCAAGAAAACTAAACACACTGCTAATTTGATAGCATGGCTAACTACTCAGGCACATCCCCAGCCCAGCCAGTTCTGGCCCAAGAAATGTCCCCAGCAGCTACCTCGATGCGGCCACAATGTCTTGCAACAGGAGCAGGTTGAGTTTGTGAGAGTGAGCTGTGTTGTGACAGAGACAAAGAGTGGACCCTGGTACCTTTCATGTAGCTTTTCTAAACTGGGAAGATAACATTAGCTTCTGTAGGGTCTCACTGCCTTTTGTGCTAGTATCCAAGTAAAGCTTCAGGTATTACTTTTTTAGCTATGGGTTGCTAAATGGGTTGAGACTTGTCTGCAAGAGAGATCACTTCCATCCTCATACCACTGCCACAGTCAGCAGAGGTGCAAGAGGCAGTTTTTTCTCTGACATCTAGAAATTACTCTCCAAGGCATCGTGAATGTAATAATATTCCAGGGTATCTGTTAGGGCAAAGGTGGAGAAACTGCTTCCCAGAGGCTGGTGAAAGAGTTCACTTACACTGATTTATCGCTCATGGAAGGTTATCTGTTGGTAACTGTCCTGTGCCACTGGATGGCTGAGTTATTTTATAACTTACACAAAAATATATAACACTGATGGGAGGTCACTGCTGCACTATTTTCGGTTAGATAAACTATAAGGCACTTAGAATCATCCTAAAGGGTCCTATTAAATAGTATTAAAATAAAAAGAAGGCATAGAATAAATATTTTATGTTCCTAAGATATTTTAACATTAATGCTATAGACTGTAATCAAGTGAAATATCCTTATTTTAAAACACACCTAAATACGCCTGTGCTTCCTAAACATCTCTGTTAATGCAGTCGATAGTAAAAGGCTTCACAACCTCAATAACATGAACTATTAATAGGACTAGAAAACCGTTTTAAGAGATTTTGAAATACTAAGGAATAGAAATTATTCTTTCTAGATTTCCTCTTTCATTTAGAGTTCTGTTGGAAACAAAAGGAGACTTCCAAATATTTAGCATTAATATTGTGGCAGAAATCAACATGTACATATATGTGTGTAGGGAAGTGGCCACTCACGATATCTAGTTTTTAGATATTAATTTAGGTGTCTAAATAGAGAGAGTACTCTAAAGTTTCCTCTGTAATCAAGGATGAGTCAATGCACAATTCCTAAATTTGGCTCCTGTTCTGAATCGCTCCCTGAAGAAACCTATCAATCTCTATTGATTACAACAATGTAAATATCCACCAAAAATTAAATACTAAAGTTTAATGCCAACATCACTGAGCAGAATGTTTAGCCCTAAAATGCTTCATGTGATTAACTTTACAAAATGAGAAAAGTAATGACACTTCCTTTCTCTTCCTGGCTAATTAAGCTACAACACAAAAAAAAATTAGAACTCAGGGTGAAATTTTGATCTCAGCTACACAAGGGAATATTTGGAATAATTCCACAGGAGGTCCGTAGAGACAGATCATTAGAATGTTGGCTCTGAAATATTAACATCCAATTCCTCATTTCACAGGCATGATTAGAGGCTTTATGAACTTAAATAGACTCTTTAGTGAAGTAAATGACATTTCTCCATAAACATCGGGGTTTACTAGGTCTGGATCTGGTCTGCTAACTCAGCTGCTGCTATCTAAAAAGAGATTTGGTATTACAGAGAAAAAATCGGCATTCTGTGATATGTCAGGAAATAGAGTACTAAAAAAACAAAAAATACTTAAAGCCAGAAGAGGGCAAAAGAAGAGATGGTAGATACACTCACCAATAGGTATGAGAGAGAAAAAGAAAAAAAAAAAAGAAAAAAAAAAAAAAAACCTTAAGGATTTGCTTCTGTAAATACGTGCATATGAGTAGTAAAGATTGGATTTAATGGACAATTGTGTGCAACAAGCTGTTGAAATGTAGGTAGAAGTTTTGGAGAGTCATCCTAGAAAAGGAAAGCTAGTAACAGTGACAATGCCTGATCACTAAAGTCACACCCCTTGTTTCAGAGGAAGTGATCTCTAGCTTTAATATTCTGAAAAAAAAAAAGCACTAAAAGTTTAGTGGTGGGCAGCCTTATTTTTAACTCTTTCTTTGTGCTAATATATGACAGGGAAAAAAATAAATAAATAAATAAAATAAAGGATGAAAGAAAAAGATAAGAATCATCTCATGCTGCACTTCTAATATTGTTTTCATTAACATTAGAAAAAATACCAGAAGTTCTGTGAATATTGTTACGGTTCTCTGCGTTTCCTTGCACGAGGAATTCCTCTAATATATGATTTAGCACATTCAGCGTGTTAACTTTGTGCAGAAGCGCAAGACTTCTACCTTTTTGTCAAACATAGTTAAAACTGGTCAAAAATATTGACAAGAGGATAAGCAGAAAGAAAATTGTCCAAAGAGATACACATATAGCACATTAAGCACAAACACACGACCTTGTATCTTTAGAAAACCAAACTAAAAAATAATCCTTTCTTAATCTGTATGCATTTAATACTAAAATGGACAGAGTCACATGCCTCTTGCTGTGCATATTAACTTAAATATTAAAGTGAACATAGGAAAAATCAGTTAGGGAGTTTAGGCTGTAGTTATTAAAGCCTGCTTTATTTTGTGTGTTGCAATCGCAGCTCTGAAGTATTTTACAGAAACTTAAAATGCTATTTATACGCTAGAATTTAGGATATTCACATTGGTCATACAATAAGAAGATTTCTATGCCATTATCATAAGCACGATTTCGTTGACTTATGTTCACACACAGACATAGTTATGTAACACTTAGTGCAGACAAATGGCTCTGTTCCTGGTCTTCCTTATTCTTCTATAGTTAATGACCAAATATTGTTAAAAATTGGGACACTAATTATCTGATGTCGACATGTTATGGATAATTAAGAACAGCTCACTCTGAAGCCATGCTAATTGTTTTTCACAGGTCTCCTTCTCTTGTCCTTGTGTCCTCAACCAGGCAAGCAGCTACAGGTTTATGCGTACATCTCTGTCACGTACTTTGTCACTGAACATACATCATCCTTTCTGGCTCATCCCCGATTAATTTTGCTGGCTTGCAGCAATTATCTCTCCCTTTGTGACTGACCTCCTAGTAAATGGAGTGCACGATGGCTGGGAAATTTTTTCCTCTGTATTTTACCACTTAATAGATCATGTTGGCTACCCAGCACGGGATATACTAATCTTAGGCCATAAAACAGTTGAAAGTGAAGGAAAGGGGTACCTATGTTTTAGAAACTGTAGTTTGCAGCGGTAAAAATCAGATCTTCATAATGTTCTCTCATTTACTCTATTACTTGGATCAGTTGGTTAAAGCTGCTAATGATCCTCTTGGATCAATGTCTTTTGCTTGTAGCTATAATTTACTGCATTGGTGGATTAGTACAGATGTTTTCATAGATAGCTCTGCATCATTCCACCAGATTGCCGTTTGCATCAAATTTGCTTCCATTCACCACTAACGAAGCAAAGAAAAAGAAAATCAGCATCTATTATCTTAATATTAAGTACTGAATTCAGGATAACACTTTCATTGTTGTCAATTTGCAGCCTTCAACCACGGCTATCTCAATAAATTGCCCTGAGAACTTCTCCTGGAAATAGATCCCATGACATATTTTGCCTATATCAGGGAAAGACTACAGCAATGTCAAGTAGTACAAAATAGTTTATAAATTACACAGCAGTGGATATCACTGTTAAATTAGGAAGGTAGTCTATGCAGCCAGGTCTGTTTTTATCACAATCAAAGTAGCCCTCAGAGATAGTAAAATCTGTCCAGACTTATTAATTTATTAGACTGCTCTAAAGCCTGGAAAATCAGCTGCCACCTATCGAAATGTCATAGTGGATACGGAGCTACTAGTTATTGCTGTTAGGAAAATACCTTCCCTTCTTCTTATCCCTGTAGCATCAGAAGGATCAAACCCAAGTCTTTACAGAAATTTGTTTTACTCTGATTTCAAACCCAGTCAGCTATCTTCCCCTGCTACTCTTACCAGGCAGAAGCGAATCATTCATTCTTGGGTCATCAATACTTCTTAAGTTGCCAAAAGAACCTGAGCCACAGGGAAAGATATGTATTTTTTTAGACAAAACTCTATTCTTCCTCCATAAAAGGTAGGATTGTTGGCACATGCAACAAATAGAAAACAAACAAATGAATAAAAAATGACCTGTCCCTAAAAGCGGAAGCAGAAACTCTGGCTCCATTTCTAGCAGGAATAAAGCAGACTGGAATTGCATTGCCTTAAAATGCTGCACAAATCTAGTTGGCGCCTCCTTCTAGACAGTTAATTATCAGACTGAACCTCAACACCAAGTGGTGGACTGGAACTTGCTTTAATAAAGCTCTTGATTAAAGTCATTCTTTGTCTCTTTTTGCAGTGCATTTTGGCATACAAACTATCCTAGCTGTGAGATTCACCACTGAGCTCCTCCAGCTATTAAACAGGCACCAGTGTGAGCAATCTCTTCCATCTAGAAGCCTCAGATTTAGCTGCTCTATCATTAATGGGGAAACCTCTTTAGTTCTCCCTGTATGAGCTATCTTTTCTCTTTTAAAGATTTCCACAGGAGTCATTACAGCAGGCTGGCTCTGTGCCATGCTCTCATCAAATGCTTCACCCTGTAAAGCGTTACAGTTAAAGAATTTTATAATTTACCACATGTAAGTTCAATTAGGGTTTCAGATATGAGAATATTTATGCATTTGCAATAAGGCCTTTCAGCAGTGATGTTCATTTCTCACCTAAAGGCAACTATGCACATAGAAGGGTCTTTTTTTCTTTTTCCTTTTTTTTTTTTTTTTTTTTTTTTTTTTTTTAAGTAACAATCAGGTTCAAAAGATTTGAAATAAACCATCAAATATTAGAAAAATTAAAATCAAAAATATTAATGTCTTATTTAGCAGTAAATACAATCCTTTTTTTTCTCTGAATTTGTTCTTTCTAGTCAAAACACACACACAAAAAAGCAAATGAAATACCTTAATAATTTACACTGCAATGAAGATCATACAACTCACAAGCAGTGCTTTTCGTTAGATTAATTCAGACAAAGTATATATTATTCTGTCATACTGACATGAATACTTCACGGTTTTGTTCACTGAAGGAGTGAAAATCTATTTGCAAATATTGTAAAACAAATCCTCACCAATCCTCACCATTCTTTTATGAGCAAAGCTATGTGTTGTTGTTATTAAGCTTAAACAAACTAAAAGAAATCTTCAAGAAAATCTATGACAACCAGAATAGATTTAGATTTAGAGTTAGTTTTTTTTTTTTTTGGTAGGTTTTTTCACTGTACTTTTTCTTTACATTTAAATATAACCATTACAGTATTTTGCCTAATACAATTTCCTGTGAAAATTGTAAAGTCTTGGAAAAAGTATCTGCATTCCAACACACCATCTTTTTTTTTTTTTTTTTTTTTTTTT
>NW_020455316.1:401897-457364 GCF_003342845.1 Nothoprocta perdicaria | reverse complement strand
CTGATGGTGTTCAGCGCTTATTTAGATCCTGCACTTGGACACCATTGCACAGATCAAAGGAAGTAAAAAAGGAAGATGTGAAGTCACAGTTTGGCTGCCAAAATCAAAGGTCTGCGGAACTGTTCCTTCCTTGCACGTAAGATAATTAGATACACTAAATTGTGTATCCATGCATACAAACGTATCAAGGGATTTCTCATCTTCACACTGAAGGTATCCTGAAAGCCTCTGAGGTAGAGAAGGTCTTCACAGACCTAGATATAAGATTATTCCCAAAGAGTGTAATACATGTCAAAGAGTACTATTTAGTTTCCTCTCAGTTCAAAAGGGTTTACAGGCATGAGAAACAATCCAGCTATGGGTAAAGTGAAAGAAGTTGCCCAGCATATTTATAGACAGCTAAAATAACACACTCAGCAAGAGGCACAAGTAGAGCCCTTTTTGGAATGGAGCATAGAAAATGCAATACTATCATTGATCTTATGTTTTTTTCTTTTCAGGGTCAGGATTCATTTTTCGTGATCATTTTTAATGACACAATTTGTATAGTTATGAGCATTTGAGCAGATGTCCCTCCTTTTAACATCGAACATCGCCCAGCTCCCAACCACCATGCTGGTAAAGACTTCTTTCTTTGGCTAAGTTTTGCTTTATGTCATTCAGTTTCTTTTTTTTGTACACACAGTTATTTGTCATGTAACTGGTGAAAGCCTGATTTAGTGGAGCACATTCGACTGTGGTGACATAGCTTGCCATGTCCATAGCTTAGCACAATGCAAAGTGACTGCCCTACTTGTGGGCTGTCATGCTCCTCCCAGCAGGTTATTACTAAACGTTTAACAAACACGGTATCTTGATGTAGCTGTTTCTAATTCAGAGCTCTGCTTGTGTGAAGGGTTACACTGTCTTTGTAGATGGAGGCTCTAATGTAGTTTCCTATTATTCTTATTTTTGAATACTGTAAAATTCACATTGGCTCTGCCAGAAAAGCTTTGTGTTTCTTCATAAAAGATGATCCCTGTTTCTAAAAGAACTCATAGAATTCTTAAGGTTGGAAGGGAGATCATCTAGTCCCACTTCCCTGTGGTAGGAAGTTCCCCTTCAGGATGTGACAAAGTGCCCATTGCTTTGGTTCCTGCGCGTTCTGACAGGGCATAAGGTTCAAATCCTGCTCCTATTGAAGTCAATGACAAAACTTCCATTGACTTCAGCGGTGCAGGATCAGACCCTAAGCAACACAGCTAATACCTGCTTTCCTGCCTCCTCCCCTGTCTTTCAGACAGAAGCATCTACCTAAATGTTAGAATCAAATATTTACCATTAATGGGATATCTGATAGTAAGCTTTCAAAAACATATTTTCATTTCAGATTTCTATGCACATACATGTATGTGTATGTGTATATATCTATATGCCCATACGATGTATGAATATTTATATAACATTATCATAAATGTCTAAATGTCATATGCCATATCACATTTTACCATGGACAGTAGATTCCTTTCTTGTGAAAGTCCCACAAATTTGTAAATTCAGTATGCTTCTTGTAATGCATTGTACCTTCAAATTCTCCAACAGCTTTATAAGCTTACGTGTTTTACTACATTAAAATATGACCTAATATAACAGAGAATGAACAAACTCCTCTCCCCAAATCTGATGGTATTCTTCTCAAGTTTTTATCCATCAACTTAACTCAGGAATAAGTGCAGGTACCAACTCCTGTCAAAATCTCGGTAACATTAGTTTGGGATAATGTGTCTTGAGATCAATAGACATTTTTAGCTCCACAGAAATAACCTAATCCATTTTTTAAATGTACTGAAAAGAGATATAAAAAAATAGGGGAATAACAACTACCGCATGTAATTCATTTTTACTCTAGTTTATCCATTTTCAGTTGCTGGCCATGAAGTACAGAACATTTACAAAAGAATTATTATTTCTATCTGTTTGTCCAGAAAATAGTAAAAACAAATTAGAATATATCCCCAAAATTACTAATAGTAAGCACTAGCAGTAATATCTTTGCAACTCCAATTAAATAAATCAAGCAAAACAGTAACACAAAGTGCAATCACCATAACATATATTTCTATCAGCAACAGCTTAATGCAAGTGGTTCAGAAATACTGGTTTTGAAAGGCAATTTTTATGTAAAATAATTCTACCAGCTCAACAGGTAGAACATGTTTGGTCAAAAAGAAAAGAAAATTATGATTTTTGTAATTAGAATTCTTTTAAAATTAAACATTCTTTTGAAATATATATATGAATGGTGCAACCACATAGGACAGCTGATCTATAATTGAACGCTAGAAGATGAGGCATAATACAAAAAGCACAGTCACCAGCAGGAAATCAAATGAAACATGAAGTCACAAGGGAAGTCAATGGGAAATGGGAAAACATGAGCATAAAGAGCTGAGCACTGCAGCTATCTGCAATATGCCATTATGCATCACCAGAGGTGAATGCTGCATGGAATGGGTAGATGAAAGCAGACAAAAACAACCTGGAGGCAGAATGGGAAGACACCAGAACAGTTTGGGAAAAGGAACAGAAAGAAACTAGATCTGCAAAGGGCTGGTCAAAGCACAAGGGCAAACATGCCTTGTGTGTCTTCTCGATTCTACCTTCGTTGGGGGACAGCTTATTGATAAATAAAATGCAGCTTAGAGTAAGACTGACAGGGAACAAATAGATGGTCAATAACACAGAGTCTATGAAAGAAGAGACTTTCAAAGACGAGTGATGATAATTGGGAGCAAGGAGTAGGTGGAGGCTGCAAAGTATTATCTTGCCACTTCAGAAAGGCTTCAGAGGTACCTGGGAAAAGCAGAATCAGCCTTACAGAGGAGATGGCTGTGTTCCTTTTCATTCATTTCTTCTTGCAATGTAAACCATTTGCAAATGCAGAAAAGCAATGCAGAAAAGTATATTATTATTATTAAAAAATAAGGATTTTTAACTGCAAGTCTTAATTTTAGAATTACGTTATAGTTTTTAACCACTTCAGATTGCCAGCACTGAATGGAATCTGATTGGCAGCAAAGAGATAACTGTGCTGGAGAGAGCCCTTTCATGACTGGGAAGAGGGATGCATCAGGAGGTGCTCCCTGCATAAGAACAGAGAGTATGTCTAGGAGCAGGCATTAGCATTATATTCTTATTTCCATTTCTCGTTTTTGGTTCTGTTAGTAAGATGTGATGAATGTCACATCCACTTAGATATGTCTTTTTCTTCTCCAGTGACTACAAAGACAATTTAACCTGGCTCGGGATAGACACTTTAGTTTCCTCAAATGCTGATAAAGAGATGGATTCATCCAACTTAAGCTTTCCCAAAGTTAAGTTATGCTGGATAAATATCACCAGATAGGAGAGCAGTCCACTCAGATAAGCTGTAGAGGAAAGGATATATAAAGATGCAATATTGCACTATCAATAATGGATTTTTACAAAGAGTCAAGAGAAAAATTATAGGATTATTATTAAACATATTTTTGAAGGATTTAAAGGTGCACAGATGCCAAAATCTGGTGAATATTCATCTATTGCGACACAGAACCAACTCAATTAGCCTTTTGTGAGTTGTAAGGAAAAAAAAAATGTAGAAAGAAATATGATGAATCAAAAAGAATTTCCAGTATTGCCTAAAGGTGAATATCCTATTAGTGAAGTCATGAATTTTATCTTCACTAAACAACCATTCAATAAACTTGCAAAGGTTGTTTGTCAGCTGTTTGCCAGCTGCATCTTTTTGATACAGTCACCTATTGTAACAAGGGCTGAGTAAGATTCAAATCTGAATTCTGCAAGGATGCAGGGGTTCACACAGATCAACTTGCCACACTGGGGTGTCATCCTGTACATTTGATATGATGCAGGATAGACAAGATATGTAACAAAATGGTTCTCTCCTTCAGAGACTCATTACACTTTATCTTTTACCTCTGATTCTGGTTCAGTCTTTTCCTGCTTTTGTCACAAAACAAAACAAAGACAAAAAAAATGGTTCTGGGCAGCAGCATACAAATATGTCCTATGATAATTGATAAGCTAGTCACAAAGAATTTTGAACACAAGGAATGAATAGTGGTGTGTCATATATATGTATTTGAGCTATGTGAGCAATGTGAAATGCTGCCTACCTACTTGTAGTCATTTTGCTGGGTTATTTTTTGCAAATATAAATAGCTTTATGTCAGCCACCTGGTTTCTTTCTATGACATGCTCTCTTTGTCACATCAGAAGCTTGTTATACGTGGGTGAAGAAACACTGAGTACATTTCTAACTCCCATTTTTCTATCAATAATTTCCTGTTATCATTACACAATGATTTGAATTTTGTGAATATGACCACAAAGGATCAATTCAATTAAGCAAAAACTATAAAGGGAAACTCTCACTGCAAGCTTCTGTGCAACTGGTGAACCTAGTAATTACATAGAGCCACCTATTGTGCTAGCATAATAACATGTGAAGAAGGTTTAGTTAGACACATTTACACACATAAAAAGCAATATGAGCATAGAAAAAGCCATTTTTGCCAAAAGTATAGAACAGTCACATAGTAACAAATGAGAGCTGCATGAATCCTAGTTTACTTGGCTATAAATAAATTCAACATTTTCCTTCTCTCCATGGTAAAATAAAATAGGAGCACAGAAGCATAACAGTCTCCTTTGAGCAACCAGTCTCTTTCTGTTCAATTATAGTCATCAATCTGTTCCACCTAAAATATTTTCCTCCTTGAGAAACCAAAGAAATCAGTATTAGGATCCAAAACATGCTGTTTCAAAATAATGTAAAAAAGGCTTTTCCTTTTTGTAAATGCATTTGCTCTTAAATACTGTAGTTTCTTCAACACAGATTTTGTAATCCAAGCAAAAAAGTACTGCATGTTTATAACATTTTTAATCAGAAAATCTTTAAGTGATCTACGAAGAAAGATAATTGTTACTTCCATTTTATAGACAGAGGAAACTGCAGTAAACAAAGCCAATTTTTTCAAAACCTGTTTCCCACATACAACCTTTTAGATGCCCAGTTGAAGTATTTGAATCCTCGTACTCAGAAGTGCTAATCAGGCAAAGTCTCAAGTGTATGAGGAGCCTTTCTTTCAAAACACGTTTACACTCTGCAGACACTGAGAAACATTTGCTTGTGTTGCCATAATACCACAGCACAGAGGAAAGCCTGGAAGGATGGAGTCAGGTATCCTGCTTCCCAGCTGCGTGTGTAAGTCTTATCTTGGTAGGTTTTCCCAATCCCTTGAAAACATTAAGTGAAATATGGCTGTCTTTTCTAACATACATGCAAGCTATAACTCCACTAACATCTCTGGGTTTGATGAAAGAATCATCTCATAAAATCATTTAGCTCATGTTACTGAGACAGTAACACAGGATAACCATACTATGTCATCTGGCCTGAAAGAAACCCTACACATCTATGACTATGAAAGAATTAGCTACAAGGAATTATCTTGGAGGTAATACACTAAATTTATGAGTAAGCCTTTTTCATCTATCTGAATTGTGATATTAACCATTCAATTACACAGGCTCCTCATTTACCTGGTGTGCCACTAAACTGCCAAAGCACATAAAGTAAAGCCTACTTGATTAGCTAAAAGCAAAGAAAAAAATCTCTTCTGCATGTGGTACTTCCATACTGCCATCTATAGAGAGCAGAGCACTGTCCACCTTTGGACATTTGAAAAGCTACAGAGAAGTATTTTAAAGATGAAAAAAAAAAAAGATGCCAAAATAGTACAATCTGTGGAGCAAACAGTTTCAGAGTATGTTCTCTGTGCTTGTAATCTCAGCACAAACTCCTAGAACTGAGCAGGAATGGAGATCAAATAATCCTTTCAATCACAAGGACAGTTACAAAATAATAACAGGAATGTGTATTTGGTATCCAGGAAAGCACTACAGTGAAGTTAAATAACCTTCCTATAGCCTAACTTCAACAGCTATTTGACTCTCTTTAAAGCAAATTTATTGTCCTTTTCTTTTCAAGATGACAGTGAAGAATACCTACAGTTTTCCCTGCTTGTTCATTGCCTCTCTACAGTGATTTTGATTTCAATTCAGAGTATTAATGAAGAAGATTTCACATAAAATTACGTCTGAATTTATAAAGGATATCTTGATCACAATCAATAAAGTGTTCCCTCAGATATGAGATATCCTTTAAAACATTGCTTAGCTGTTCTTGTACCAAGCAACAGCCACTCCACATTTTCCGCTAAGACATTTCTTTGGAGATGAGGTCTTGAAATTAATGTATGGTTAAGACTTCTTGTTCACCCTATAAAAAGTTAGTGTTTAGTATCCTCTCTTAGGCCAACAGCCCTAAGTGAACTACTGTAGATTCAGAGGCACATGACTTTTATCAACAAGAACCTTACCACTTCAGAATGTCAAATCAGGGAATTCATACAGCATACAGACAACTGAAACTCTTTTTCCCCCTGAGGTGATATGCTAGGATGATTTTATTTTCCCTGACATTTCACCTGTCAGATTCTGGTAAGAATAAGAAACAAAAAATAATTGTCACACTCTCACTGAATCCCATAATCAAATACCTGAAAATATACAATAAATTACAAATATAATCCTGAGGGAAGACATGAACACTGAAAGGAGTCAGCTATCCAAATCATTTTCCAGTGACCTAGGACTCTGATGGAAGCTTAAAATATTCAGAAAGGGAACATTTGCACAAGATTGCCACCACATACATTTTTTTTCAACTTCTAGCGAACAGCCCTACAATTATGTCAGAAGAATTGTTGCAGAGACTTAAGAAAATCTATCTAATAATGAAGCCATATATCTTTTGCGAATGTTTTCTGAAAGCACTCGTAAGGCCAAGAAATAGGACAGGTTGTCATGAAATAGTATAAATTCAAATTAACAAGTTGGCAAGGTGAAAAGATTAATGAGCTAGACACTGCAAGCATGCTCCTGCTACACCGCATCTGCAGCTTACATGTTCCAAATTTCTCTAAGTGCCAGAGTGTTGAGATTCAAAAGTGACGAACACTTACCTGCTTGACCCGTGGTAATACTGACAGCTGCAAAGAGCCTCTGGGTACGACTCAAGTCAGAAACCCCATTTACAGCTTCAACTTCAAATGTATAGTTAGCATGAGCCAGCAGGTCCATGACTGTGACATAGTTATCGACTAATCCAGTTTGCTGGGGCATATATCCAATGTTACTCCCACAGGGAACACATTCACCCTGTTCCCAGCTGCACCTCTTGCACAAAATGCGGTAGGTCACGTCATTTCTTCCCCCATTGTCAGCAGGAGGACTCCACTCCAAACTTACAGTAGTCTGGTTGATATTGAAAATGAGGTTCTGTGGCGCAGATGGAGGTCCTTTGTAAGACACAGAAAAGCTCAGTGTAAATACACAGAATCAGTGTGGCACATTTAGCTAGCATTTTAATTACTGAGACAGAAAATAGCTGAAGCATTTTTCTTCACATAAACATTTCATTATTTTTACTACAAGCTACATAAAAGCGTCCTTGAACTCACTTGGCAAGAGTTTTATTTATTTTCCATTAAGACATCGGGATAACAATTGGCTGTATATTTACTGCAACTGACTTCAGTCGTTTCTCTTTTACACAATTAAAAGCATCAGTTACCGTACCTTAAAGGTAGCTGTTTATAGTTTTCCTGGTATGGAATTTGTTCCTCTCTTTTAAATGTATAGTGCCAAAAGCCTCTAGTCAGCTCTGATATGATTCACACAAGTATTTAGCTTTGGATTTTGGGGACTTTGATTTTTTGAGCCACCAATCTGTGTAGGTTAGTCTATTTCCAGCTGGAATGTTAAGACAGATCCAACTGACAGTTTAATCAAAGCTTGTATCCTCACAGGTTACTTTTCATTTTTCATATTACTCCTTTTGGTATTATATTGCATCAAGCACTTGGTCTGTGACAATTACAAAGTCTCAGGAAAACTATGCCTGTATTCTATCTGTTACGACTAGTAATCCATTCTCTCAATGTGTACTGGTTTCTTGAGGTTATATCAAAAGAACATGAGAATTGTATTTATGTTGATTCTATATGTACTGATATCTTTTCTCCCACTAACTTTCTATTCCTATCTATTGTTGTAAATATACTTTTCAACAATAGGAAAGACCAGTAGCAACGACAAGTGAGAACTAGATGCAAGTGGCTACACCTGGCTGGTTAAGCAATGTCCTTTATTATTAAATTCATGATTGACTCACTTGTGCATGCAACATATGGTGGATCAGAAGGTGCTCTAAAATAGCTGTCTTCACAGTCGCATCTTGAAGATCCTTCCTTGTCAGAAAAGCTGTGAGTAGGGCAGCGGGAACACTGCAGATCTTGTGAGGATGATTTGTAGAACCCACGGCCACAAGCTAAGGGAGAACAAAACAAAATTAGGTTTTGATTTGCATGGACAAGTATTCTGCTTTTTCTTCTGTCTCTGTCTATGAAGTTTACATTTCTGTGAATATCTAAACGGCCCATTCTATTATGTTGGCAAGAGCAAGTTGTTATGCCCACAATTTCTTTTTCTTCAGTTGATGCTACTAATTATTTTGTGACATTTTCTGAATGCAAGCATACAAATTCCTCTGCAGCTGGCAGCAGAATATTTTAACATGGAGGGCCACAGAAACATAACAGGCATCTGCTTTTTTAACCGAGGAAGAGTACAGTGCAATGGTGTGCAACTGCTAGATACCTGCAGTAGTTCTAAGGTGAAATCAGGTTGGAGAAGCTCTGCTCCAAAACCACTAATGTGTTTCTGTTATCCTAAGCAGCTGACCTGGCATTAATGGTTCATAGGCTGGCTACACTTCCCAGTTCTGAGGAATCAAAGATGCTGCCTACCAGTGAACTCTAGTCCCAGGAAAAAGAAGGAAGGCATTAACAACTGTCGGATAGAAAATGCAGGTAGGAAGAAGCAGAAAGAGGCAGAAGGGCAGATAGCACAAGCTGCTCAATAGGTTTCTGCAGTTTCACAAAGCAGGACAGCTGGGATGATATGATCTTATTAAGGCTTTTCAAGGAACAATTAATGTGCAGACAATATAAAACAAGCATACAGATCATTTCATACTTTATTTTATATGCTGTGAACCTGTGAAAGAAGGAATAATACTTTATTCCAAAATGGTTAAAAATATTTTTATCAGCTACTCTCACAGTTCTTAAAGCAAAGACCCATAAAATACACTTATAATAATCTTTGCAAGAAAAGGGATGCAACCTAAAAAAGGTAGCTTAAGAATGGCCAAACTGACAATTTTAGGGGATGTGGAAGAAGTGGGAATCACACACCACTAAAGCTATAAAATGATTAAGAGTCCATTTCAGCATTGAAGTTATAGGAAAGCTCTTAAACACTCTCAACATCAAAAACAGAAGGTAGAAGTCCTCTAGAAACTTCTAAAACACAGAATTGTCCTTTTTTTTTTTCCCCTCTATTGGCATTACTTTTTAAGTTCTGTTTTCCAACCACCACAGACAATTTAACTTTCTTAAGTCATCACTTGTATGTACAGAGAAGGGACTGTGGACAAAGTTTAATATTGGGTATCAAAGAGTATTAAAGACAGTTAAACAGTCATTCCAAATTCATAGAGAGAGGATTTATACTGGTTATATTCATATTTGCTTGTATGTTTTCTCAGAATGGAAGTGCAAAGTATTCAAAGCCACTGATATTTAGAGTAGCTATTTCTGCTGTCCTCACTGTGAAGAAAGAGCACAAAGAAGAGCTTTATCTGAATCTCACTAAAGTCAATGAAGAGTGCCCCAAGATTCAGTAGCCTTTGAACTGGACCCATGACATAGCTACAGCCACATAACTCTTATTAATCTGATTAATTTTATGCAATTGAGAAAAAAAAAATCAGTGGCAATACTTGAGATTATAGTAAAAGTTGTTGAACTAGGTTAATCAACACTAGATCATATTACCATATGATAGAAAAAACATCTGGTTGTGTGTAACACCATATCAATATATTAACTTTATAAAGAAGAATATTCCCAAAGGACAGAAATCATCCTAACATTTAAAGGTTGCAACACTGAAAAAGTACTGGATGGAAGTTATATTATCTGGCAGAAACAATTAGCATTCAAAACATGTATCCCTTGACTTTGACAAAGGGGCATGAGTTTGCAATAGGAGAAAAATCTAGCTCTGCTTGTAAAACATGCTAGTTTGATTCCACCACAGTGGTTGTTATACATGCTATTAAGAAAGACAGACAGAATTTTAGAAAAGCACTCTGGATAAACATGATCCATTGAATTCACAGTTGTGGCAAGCTTAACTCAGAATTAGCCTTTTGCACCTTCATTCAAAATGGTTTCAGAATTTCCTGATCAAAGACCAAAAGCACAAAAGCTGAACTGATTTGTATGCATGTACCTTAAAACATATATTTAAACTTCTGTCTGCTCTTTCAGTACTTGCAATTGAAATGGAGCTAAAATTACCAAATAATAGTTTCCTGCCTTTTCTTAAATAGTCCTGTTTCCCTCATGCTGAGCAAAACACTGGACAAACACACTGGATCTTCCAGCATGTAGCCCTCTGCAAAGTAAAGAGCAACTTAAAAGGCAAAGATCCCTACTGTGTTTCCAGTCTGTCCTTCTCAGCAGGGAACACTACAAAGCAAAGAAGTGGAGAGTAAAATAGAGATTTCAGACAGAAATAACAAAACGTAAACAGAAACCCCTTTTCTTTTTTCTTTTTTTTTTTTTTTCTTCCCTTCTCTTTTTCTGACGACTTAATCAAGACATTTTTATGCTCGGTCACTTATTATTTAAAGTAACTGTGCATTTCTTATTAGAGTTCAAAGGATCTGAATGTCTGCTGCTAGTTTACATGACTGAAAGCCATTTATTCTGCTGCACGGCATACCAGAGGCAGCAGGTTCAGGCACTCATTGTACAATGCTACAATTCCATTATCTTTTTTTTTTTTTCCCATAAGATGCTTATATGATGACATTTAATAGCTATCTCTTCAACTTTTACACCTCTTAAGAATAAGGGGCATTCCAGCATCAAAGTTTCTAATAATATAAAAAAAAAAAAAAAAAGACTTAAAACAACTTTATAGATCTTTAGGAAGGAAAATGAAAGAGTATGCATCATAATTACAAGTAAACATTTGAGGAACAAAACAACACTATCACCTCTTTTTTATATATAAATTTACGTTTATCACCAAAAAATGGTCTTTCACACTGGCAGAGAGATATTTCTATTGCCCAAAAACTGGTGAGCATTTTTTAAGAAATTATCATTAGACTTGCAAGATTATCAAGATGACATGTCATATGGACCACATATCAAGGTGTAGTGATTTACCAGCAGTCTACTAGAGATCCCATGTTGGTAAGAATTTTTCTAAAATTCTAAAATCTTAGCTTTTCCTTTTATTCCATCTTATCAAATTGTTATTGTCTATTTTGAAATTATTGGTAATTAGAACTTAGTATCTTTTTTTAAAATTCACATATTTTGATGTAATACTTCTAAGGTCACAGAGTCACAATGGGTGATAAAAAAATCCCCACTGCCATTAGCCTTGCAAGCAACATGAAAAAAAAAAAGAAAACAAAGACAAAAAAGCCAAACATCCAAACATTACCTGAAACTCTATAAAGGCAAATCTAAAGGTGCTAAATACAAGCACCGCTTTGCAAAAGTACCTCATGGCAAACCTGAGGTCACCTGCAATGGATCACATTCATTTCACCACTGCAGCGCGTAGGTACCTTCCCCTGCACAGAGAGCCCCTGGGCCAGGGCGCAGCCCTCAGGCCGTGCTGAGAGGGCAGCAGCACGGTGCCAGAGGAGAGGCAGCGCTCTGATGTTGCTGCCATAATCCTCACTGCTGCTGATCTGAATGAAATGTGAGCCTATTTGATCTTACTTAAGCAAGGGAAGATCCGGTAGTATTGCTACTAAATGGATTCTGGGGAAAAAGTGAGGCGTGGGGAGAGGAAAGAAAGCCAGTACAAAATAAATTTACTTCCATCGAGTTTAATGTGTCATTCACAGCTGCTAATGTAGTAGAAGAGCTCTTTCCAGATGAAACTTCTGTTTAGTTCTTCTGTTTAATTCAAACAGCTGTTCCAAAATTTAGACTGTCTTATACATCCCAAGAAGAGGTTTTAAACTCTGTAGTCACACTTTACTGAGAGAATAAACAAGTAGAATGAAACCTACCGGGCTAACCTAAAGCAGCCTACAAATGATGCATAAATTAGTTGCTAATCCTTCCCCCAATGTATTACAACATCAAAAAAAATTATAAATGGAAAAAGGTATAGCGCAGCCAAGCCACAATTCTTTGCTTAATATCTTGGCCTCACAGCTGCTAGGGACTGAGCAGCAGTGATCAGCTCCGGCTGACGGGCACCTTGGGTGTGTTTACGTGTAAAGCGAAGGGGCTCGTGCTGCTCAGATGTGATGAAGACCGTGGTGAGGATGACACCAGTGATTCTTCTCGGCTTGGGCTAAGTCACCTTCCTCTCCTACAGGCCGTTGCACTCAGCCTTAACGATGACATATCGTGACAGGAGGACCTGGTATGTGGCAGGGCGTCAGTGCAGGAAACTTGTTCGAATGTGCATTTAGCATAATACCATTAATGTCAGTTTAGTCACAAACATTTTGAGCCAACGTGCTTGGTATTATTTAAGGGGCCATGAAAAGACTGCAAATAATGGAAATATAAATATCACTGTATACAGATAATGGAAATATAAATACCACTATGTACAGATACCAGCCTATACCAAGAAGCTAGCCCATGGTACTAAGAACTGTGCTGCCTCGTCTGTGAAGTACCAAGCTAGAGCACTAGCTTGCAAGTACTGCAGCTAGCGGTGCCGACTGCAGCTTAGGTAGAAAAAATAGCAGTTTCTCTGCTGTGAGCTCAGTGCATGCCTTTGCAGCCTGATAGAGATCAAATCACACATTTATTTGTAATCTCGTACTTCTAAAAACGAATTTTCCGAGAAATGTGGGAAGAGGGAATGAAGGCAGATGCCGAGAGCAGCAAACTGCGTTCTGGGGTCCTGCTTAGGGCACTGGGAAAAGGGGAAAAGGAAAGTGTTAATTCTGCTCATTTTTATGTAACCCTTGCAATGTGAATGCTACAAAGATTCATTTTGCCTCTCCTAGATTTAGGGGACTTAAATTGAGAGGGAGGATTCGAGTATTGTAAGGACTATGAGTGACACATGTAAAAGCTGATGTTTATATAACCAAAAGAGAAAGGGCAAACTCTTTTACGGTAATGACATATTAATTATGAAAATTATTTGTTACCTCGGTAACATTTTTTGAAAAAGAGACTTTGTAAAAGCAGTGCAGGGCTTCCAGGTAGCATATCTACTTGAGACTCAAAGGGTTTGCAATGGTTTCAGCATGCTTGACACTTCATTGAACACAGCTCTTGATTATAATTTTTATGAAAATAATGAAACATAAAAAATAGCAAGGAGGTAACTGTCCTAATTAGTGTTTGATACCATTATAAAAAGTAGTATGTAAAGATGATATCCTGTCTTGCACGAATAAGAAAGCTTGTCTTTTTATTCTGTTTATTCATCCCTGGCCATGTTCGCTATCAAGTGTAAATTTTACTGGCATACATGCCATAGTTTTATGCACACTGTATATAAAAAAATAAAGTTTAAAACTGATACTTTTTAAAGGTCAGCATTGAAGAACAGCAAAAAAAAAAGAAATCATGGAGTTTCAACAGAAGCATATCACTTAAGACCTTAGACTGATTTCTCACCATGGCAAAGCTCAAATTTTCCCCTGGGTTCCTTCTTCTTGCACATATTAATAAAGTTGCCTTTATTATTAAGAGATACTATATATTGTGTTTTTCCTACAGCCAGCGGCTAGAATTTGTTTTATATTTATGTGGACAGAAACTTTCATTCTTATGATTTGTTTTGCATTTTCCTCACCAACTCTCCATCTTTCTACTTTTCCCAAGACTTGAACATTAAGGACAATTCAGCTAACCTCCTTTTCATAGAAATTATGTGTACACAAGGAGTTTGTGCAGATGTTTCCTGTATGAAGTTATGCAGCTGCAAAGACTTTATTAATTATAAAATGCAAAATGGATTGTTCTGTAATTGGAACTCTCTAGAGCTCTGATACATTTGGAAATTAGCACACATACATGTATACCCAGGACGTAGATGAATTCCGTTAGATTATTTATTACAGATGGGTATTTCAGCTAAAGCAGAAAAAAAAAAAAAAGGCTGGTTTTCTCCACTGGAGCTTTCAAATATTTGCATCATATTAATGTCTGCAGTTCCATAATTCAGGACTGAAAGCACAGCTTGCAGAAACAGTACTCCCACTGCTAGTGTTGCTGACCTCATCTGCGATGGACAGGTCCAGAATCCTTATTTTAATCCTATTGACAGTGCCTCAGTGGGAGTAATTATAACAGTCAGCCACAAATCCAGACCTCCTGTCACTGATATATTAGGGTTTTTCACAACGAAAATGAGCAGCAGACAAGGAGGATGAAAACAACATGGGGTAGAGATTATAGGAAGATTTGTCAACCCCCTTCTGTATTAACCTGCTACAAACATATGACAATTTGGCATCGGAGACACTAGAAATGCTCATGTTTAATCTCACGCGACATCAAAAATAAAAATTTGAAAAGAGTTTGGAAGTGTTGGTCTCTTATGACACACTTGGCTATTAAATCACAACTTCTGCCATGGGCATGTTTTTGCCTACAGATCTGAAAAAGTTTAGATAAACTGAAAGCAGGCCATTCTACAATAATTCCCAAATGTAGATTTCAGTATGGAAGAGTAGGCATAAAAAATCCAGTAACAAAATCTTTATAAGCTCTGATCCCCTTTTCCAATATATTGCGTATGTCTAAGTCATGACTATGTTTTAAACTGTAGATTTCTTTCGTAGTGAGAGATAGCATCTGTTATGCCTTCTCTGTCATATAATATATATTGTTTTATAAGGATCTCAGATGGTAGTATTTTATTTGCCTAACTACCATGCAATGATAAATATCTAATTGAAAAAGTTGCTTATTTTAGCTTGATTTTTAAAATGCAACCAACAGCATCTGAAGATTATTCATGTTTCAATCAAGGAATTATGTTGAATAGTTAAGACAGAGTAAACTCAAGTAACTCTCACCCATAGTGTGAATGACATATCTAAATAAGGCTGTCCCATAGCTGCCTACCGTCATCTGAATGAATTCTTGCTGTTGCCCAACAGGAGTTTTCAGACCTTATATTCCCTTCCCAAGCCTAATATGTACTCATTTTCTCAAGTCCTGATAGTGTCTTTTGAGAGACATTCACCGAACAAATAAATATCCAAAAATAGAAAGTTCATTATGTAATAGTATATTACTTTTTTTTTCCACTGAATGAAATGAAATCTTTAACTCACTACAGTTTTTATTAAAAGAAAAAAAAAATACTAGGTATGTCAAGATACTTTGCTACTTAGCTCAGCTGATTGCAAAGAAATACCATACGCACAAAGCAATACTCTGTAGTGTTTTGCTGGCTAATTTACACAAGGACAAAGTAATCAGGTTGAAGAATGTAGCCTACAAATAATACCCAGTTTCACTTATACTATAACAGTAAAATTATTTATAATCTAAAGATTATGAATGAGAAGATAAGAAACTACATTTAAATGTGAATTAAAGTAATGCACTCTTGAGCAGAATTAAATAACTGGATAAATTGAAAATGTGCATTAGGACTATGATGTAATGTTTTTCTACATATTCACATTTTGTAAAGATTTGCATATGTTCCTCTCACCAGGTACAAGAGGAACCATGAGCTTACTGAGAATCACAGATCTAAAGCCACCAAAAGAAAGATACAGATCTACATAGCCATACTTTGTCGGTCTACACAAGACAAATCCTTGCAGAGTTTAATGATCATTCAGGCTTTTGGACTGCAAATATCTTTTTGGAATGTTCTCTCTTGATTTCCACAGAGAACAAAATACATAACCAAAGATCTAAGCATTAATGAAAATAATACTGTTTGGTTTTATTTTTCTTTACATAAAATACAGTAAAGTCTAATAATTAATGCTTTCATTTGGAAGAAATAAAAATATATCACAAAAATATATTTGAATTCAAAGCCAGGGGGATGCTGATAATCATCTTGTCTGAACTTCAGATATCATAGAGGCATTTGGATTTTATGAAAAAAAATATTTAAAATATTTGTGGTAGAAATGCACAGAATTCACAGAATCTGAAACTACTGGTTACTATGCTATTTTTCTTCCTTTTTTGTTGTTGACAACCAGTTGCTTCATAAATTTTTAACCTCATTATCACAATTCAAACACTATAAAAGACCATCCACCCTAGGCAGCTATATCACTACAGAGCACCACTGTGACAAAGCTCGGAGCCTATGACCTTTTCTAAAGAGTGGACTTGTCCTCTGACATGACAGTCTAACATAGGAATTAAGCCCCCAAAGGCTCTCATCTCCCTGACCAAATGTACAGTAATAGTCTTACTGGTTTGGCTGTCAGAGCCCTCTGGCCAGAGTGTATTTCATCACATTCATTTGTATCCAGGGCCAATTGCCTTCCAAATATTCACGAAGACTTCACCTGCCTCCCTGGGTGCCCATTTCTCCTTTCTTAGAAGCAAAACTTGGAAGCTTCTGGGGAAGCAAATAAGAACTGGCAAAGGGAAGATTTGCATTTTTTTTAGCAATTTCTTCTAAAATATCTTCAAAATAGAACTGAAATAAGGGTAAGTTTGAGTCCACCATGAAGACACATTAGCAAGGCTTGCTAGCCAAAATGAACTAGGCTAGTAAGAATCATTACGGTTGGAAAAGACCTTCAAGATCATCAAGTCCAACTGTTCAGAGACCCTGTTTCCAACTTGCCCTCCAACTGCCAGTGACCATGGCCTGGAGGAGAGAGGGAGTTGCTACTGCCCTCAGGAATAACAGATGCCTCTTACAGAGCCCACAGAATGAACTTGTCACTTTGAGGACTTTCTAGAAAAGATGCCATCTGCCTGATTCCAGACATGTGTCAAGCATAGGAGGGACAGTAACAGACTAGGGCCAATATAACAGAAGCAAGTACATTTTTGGTGAAGGATATTGGGCCAAGCTTTCCCTCCCAGAATGCCAGGAAGTCCACCTAATGTCACTAGAAGTGTGGATGATCAGAAAGTTTGGATTTGCACAAAGGTTTAGGAGCAATGTCCAAAATACAATGTACAATGTCCCTGTACTGATGCAGGGATTCCCCTGTAGGAATCAATTTCTGTAGGACATAAAGAATAATTTATGACACAGATGTGATCCTTCCTGTGTCAGTACAGCCTTATTTACCAAACTTCCAGACATATTACTGTAAAAATAACTTTTTGCTCTTTGTTGCTGTTCACTTTTCTGGTTCCTCAGACTGTAGCCATTAAAGTGATTGCAAGAGTGTGGCACAGGAGCAGGAGGCTGAGACACAGTGGAATCACTTCTTTCAACAGCAGTGTTTAATCAATGTATTAGCAAAATACAAAGCTAGTAGAAATACAAACTACACAGCTTCTTACAATACTATGGAGAAAAGAGTATGAGTCTTGCTCCTTCCAACTTTAGGCCATGGATTTCCTCATCACGCCGACTCCCTCTGGATACCCCAGAATCCTGTCTTATAACTGTGCAGCAACAAACATCATGGCAGAGCTTCCTATAAAGACCTCAGAATAATCTGCAATCCTTTTTGTCACAGACTAAATTACTGAGATGTTTTGAGGGAGCTTTAGAGCATATGGTTCACAGACAAGGTTCTCTGTAGAGGAAGTGGTGCGACAGAGCTCTTGCTGTGCATTTTCTGAAGCTTTGACACAACCCGCTCGGTCTAGATGTGCAATTTCATTTAGCTGTAATGGTGCTTAATGATTGGCTGGCAAGAAACAAATCTGGAGAGCTTCCTCATAAAGAAGCAGACATCCCCATAAGCTTTCCAATTGCAATGAAATTAAAATAACTTAATAACACATTTCTGTTTCCTTTGGATAGTGACCTACCATTATCAATCCAAGACTCAATCCAGCATAAATCTTTTCACAGGTTTTTCTTTTTTTAACACATTCCTCAGGGCCATCCTTATACAACAGGCAAATCCAACCAAACAAAAGACCAGCTTCTAATGACCCACAAGGGCAGAAGGCTCCACTTCTGTGTACCTTTGCTACACAATCCAAAAGTAACCCTAGGCGCAGATCCTAGTGTCAGATATTCCCACCTGTAATGTTGATTGTTCTACTTAGCGAGGGGAAAAATGCTCATGCCTATCAATATGCTATTGAAACAGCTATATTTATGTAAAAAAGGAACTGTTCTCCACTGTTACATGTGGAGTGAGGAGAAAGAGAAATACTTCATGAAATGTCAGGAAACAGAAGTATATTTTAATTCCTTCATGGAATTAAAACTCACTGAAACCAACAGAACTTTCAGCAGTGCATACAGACTGGTAATATAAACTGCAGCTGTAAGTTTTAACTATAATCATACAAAATAAAAATAAATTGTTTATATAAAGATCAGAGTATCAGTTCATTAAGAGATCAAAAATATACACCTTTCCTTTAATGAAGAAAAAAAATAAAAAGGGAAATGCATTACTATGGTAATTCAGTGAAATGGAACTGAACAGGAATAAAATGTGAAAAAAACTTTTTTCTTTGTTTGCTTTGGTAAGCCTATGGTAAGAAAAACATTGTTAACTCTGACAGATTTATCTGTTGCAAGTTTTTACAAGAAAACTTCCCGGACCCTCACAGTGCTTTAATTCCAAAGAGTGCAGCAGGAGTTGCGATACTGTGAAATGAAGTTGTCTTTACTAATTGCATACCCTAGGCAGAGCTGTATCTTAATGAAGAGAGTGCATCAAATCTGCTTGGCTGATCCTTACGATTTGGAAGTGTCACTTTCTACTAAACACAGAGAAAATAGGGAGGGGCAGTAAAGCAGCTCAAAGATACCAGCCATCCAAAAAGATAAAGAACATGCTGAGGAAAAGCAGACAACAGATTGCGGAGACAGAACAATCACAGATGGAGGCCAGGTGGGAGGGTCAAACTTTTTTTTTTTTTTTTTTTTTTTTTTTTTAAGAAAAAAAGGTTTATTTTCATATCTAAACAGTACCCTGTTGTGTAAATGTTCAGCAAAGAACTGATAAGAAAATGGATTTGTAAGTGCGTCTGAACAAATAACAAGTCGTATAGTCAAGAGGGGTTTAGTCATATATAATTAAGGGATAATGTGCATGGATGAAGAGCATGTGATACAACAGGCATTTTCTGCAAGTGATTAAACACCACTGCAAAACAAAGCAGTCAGATACCTGAAGAAACCTTATAGAGCCAGCATGGCATAATCTAAAACCAGGAACTTTCTTTTTCTTATAGGAAACAAGAGGATAGTCATCTAACCACACAACAGATTTTTTTTTTTTTTTTCATTGCAGACACTGGGAACTTTAGAGCTGCTTTGCAGCAACAATCAAGATCTTCAAATAAGATTATCACACTTTCTATTTCAGTGTAAAGCACTAATGCATTTAATTCTTTAACCCCCCTTGAAGAACAGCTCTGTCCACATACAACACCCAATTGACCTGGAAATATTTACAATCATAATTTTCTGTCTGTTTCCAGGAACTTAGTGGCATTAGTCATCTGAGTAAATTGAGTCCCAAGAGCTGATCTAAATCCACTGAACAAATGGGTGTCTAGGACACTGGGTGGACCTGAATCATGAAATAAAGACAAAGCTAATGAGTAAGATCAAATGTTCACCTATATCTGTGTTGACCATGACCAATGTCAGAAGCTTACAAAAAAAGAAAAAAAAAGAAGTGATGATTTTTCTTCTACAAATTTGTCCAAGTTTCTCAAACTACTAGAGATGATCCAGGTGACATCCTGAATGTTAAAATGCGTTTTACTTGTTTTAAGAAAGCACACATGGTACATGTCCTCACGCAAGTCCTTCAGTAACTGTAGCTTGCGTAGGCATAGCCATTCCGACACGGAAGCTGGGTATTGCTCACAACAATGTTACCGTGGTAAAGAGCTCAGCAAGCTTTTCAAAAGCCTCGGAGACCAAGTAAATACTGAGTTTTGAAAATCCTTTTTTACAATGGCTGTATACGAGTATCACTGGCTACACAGCTATACTTGTGCTGCAGCAGAGACTACCACATAGCCACATATACAATCTCTGTTGCATCTGGCAAGATGTGAGGCATATTTTTAAGCATACTGAAAATGCAAGGCACATACAAATCTTTCATGGGTTTGGAAGCTTAAAATTCTTATTTGTGTTTGGGGTATATATATGTATATATGTATGTATATACACGTACGTGTGTGTCTATGTGTGTTTGACTTTCAATTGCTAAAAACAGAACAGGAATAGGAAGAATGTTAAAATAACATGGGTGCTTCCACATTAGTCTTTTTGTTTGGATCTGAAGGGAATTTTTCAAGTGATTTCCTGATTATCCCCACCTACCACCCTTTGGCCTTTGGTTAACATCACAGAGTAATTTCAAAGCACATGAACTTGATTCTAATTCGAGTGAATTAACAAGATGTGCTCTACCAACTAAACTAAGGAACTTTAGCTACCATTGGATCAGACTGGAGTTACCTTAAATAAAGTCACGAAAATTAATTTATTGTGGACATCAAGTCCTCATAACTAACTGTCTTCGTCTACAGTTTATCCCCTCTTGTACCACTTTCCTTGATAATTGCATCATTATGTGGGGGAAAAAACAATCTTAATTTGGAGAAATTTAATAGTTGATTTTGATTGACAACTCGGAGCAAACATTATCTACAAAAATACAGAGACCTGATTTTGAACAATTTGTATCTCGTATGATTTTTTTTTGGATGCACATAACTTTTCAAACAGCTTTGTGTAACTTGCTAGAAAGAAGAATTCATTGATATCGGTTTCTTGGTGCTTCAGAGTTTGCACAATTCTTTGAAAAAGAGAAATTTACTGAGAGAGAAACAGTAACAGAAACACATTTTTCTAGTCACAGATAAAGAAATCAGAAAAAAAAAAAAAAAGAAAGAAAATAAAATAAAAAGCTGGGGGGAAAGGGGAATTTGAGGAAAAGCTAGTTTAGTAATCCCCAGTTTGTCCTCACATAGCATTGATGCACCTCCCAGGAGAAAGACTCTGATGTTAGGGAAGTGCCCTCACAGCCCATGGCAGAATTCAGTCTTCTACTTAGTACGGAATTTGAGGCTTTCAGTTATGCAGCTGTATTCAAAAATCATTCATTCCTTCATTCTCAAGTGAATAGACTGGCAAAGAAGAAGTAAAATATATCGTGAAAGGCGTGAAAGTCATGGTGAAAGCCCAAGAGACAGGAGGTGTAGCCTCAGATAGAAAGCATTTTGTGATTTCTCCCTGGGCTTTAATACATTTTTCTCTTTAGTTCTGTTACATTAGCCAAAAGTAGAGTGTTCCTCTAGTAGCACCGTCCTTATTCTTGTAATTTTCTGGGTTAAATATTAATGGAGCTTTTTTGGAATGATAAAGACATGAATATAATTAAACTTTAATCAAAGTTACTTCTATAAGAGAAGCAAAAAAGGAACAAAATTCAGAGTAGAGTGAGATCCACTAGGAGTGAAGGAATGGAGCATTGGGAAACAAAGCAAACATGAAATTCTGAGCTGGGGCTCAGTTCTTGGCTTCCCTTCCCTAACTTTTTTTTGATTCCTCCAACTACATTGATTTCTTTCACACATTGTCACTTTCCACATCTCAGTGCAGCTCCTTGTCAAGGGGGCAGCAGTAAGCGCATTAATCCAACAGATCTACTGATCTCAGATGGGTCACCTCTCAGAAAATTCCAGGAACACTCCATAAACGAAAATGAGTGGAGAGAAAGAAGGACATGACAAACTTCAGCATGAGTTTTCTTCCTAGAACACAACACAGTGTTTTAGTGTCTGTATGGGAGTCTACACAAGTCTCCATATGCAAGAGTCTTACAAGTGCCTAAGTTGTCAATGTAGTCGGGGAAAACTCAGGGGTCAGTTCTGAGCTGCCTAACTGCCTAGTCCAATCTGAGAAAGAATATCTTTATGGGATCCTAGGTAATAGTCTGATAAAGCATGTAACTTCTGAGCAGATGTCTGAAGCATCTTAATTTCCAAGATCTTTGTGCACGTGTATACACATGCCCATGTCTCAATCACATTAATGTTTTAATTCTGTGATCTAACACTCTCACGAGCCTATTATATCTCCAAAAATGAATGGTAGGAATAGTAAACAGTTTGGGTGCAGCCAAGAACAAATAAACACTCTTTGTTTTAATTGACCCTAAGAAAGTTAAGACTATCAAGGAAAGATGATTTTTAAATGAATGGAGAAAAAAAAATAAATGACATTGCTTAAATGACAGATACAGCAGGCATATATTAGGCTCTTTTCCACCATATTTAGCAAGCTATAATAAGCATTAACCATGGACTTCTTTGGAAACTGGGAATCCTTAATTAACATCCCACTTTCTCCACTGAAAGGGGTGCTAGCCCCTTTTTTTTCCAGCCTTTTGCTCCCCTGTTAAATTTATAAGACACTTTTGTACCTCTTTGTGCTCTTCTGTTGTCCTTGTCCAGCAAGGCCCACAGCTGGCCCAAAGTCTACATCTGACTTGTACCTTTTAACATATTTGGTAACCACTTATAATTTTAAGAAACAAAACAAGCAAACGAAAAAGTAGGCCAGAAAAAGACAGTTTAAGGAAAGGTACAACAAACGCAAAACTCACTGCATTCCTCCTGAAACAGAGAGAGATGTCTTGACTATCTAGACCTATATGCCTGGCATCGCTGGCACATGGCCTAACTTCATGGTACCCTTTTGCAATATTGAGCCCAAATAGGTATCACCACTGCATGCTTAATGGTTTTCCATCAGGCTCCCAGTAAGGAACTCGGGTTGCAGTTAAACCAGTACGTTCCCCCTTCTCTCTGTGCATACATTTCCTCCTAGTGTATGAGGTTCCCAATAGCTCTACTTAGTGAAGAGGAATTTAAAGTGAAAATAGGTATTATAGCAGCTGCGTGCTGATTGTTTGCTTGTTTGTTTAATAATGAATTAACTTACAGACTCTGCTTTTTATTTTCAGGGAAGCTATGGTAAAGTGTTCGGTAAAGTGTTCTTTCAGCCATAGCTGGTTTATAGATTTAAGGACTACTGCTGTAGAATTTAGAAATGCAGTTTCTTGACCTTTCCCGAGATGATGTTTCTACAACATTGTTTGGCAGCAAAGCCAACAGTCTAATTGATCTTATAGTAATTGTCCTAAAACTTAGTATAAATTGTTCCTGACAGCACTTAAGCTCATAGCATTTTTATTTATGCTCACTGACATATGAAAATAAATTTTCCTTTTCTCTTTGTAATACTATTCAACAGATTGGCAGACCTAAAGGTTTTTCAAAGAAATAAAAGGTTCTTGTGTTCTGCCCTGCTTAAAATAAACATACACCAAAGGAGAAAAGAATATGAAAAAAAAAAAAAAAAAGGCATAAGAATGAAGAAATGAATTCCAAGTCATGCTGGTAGATGAGTAGCTCACACCAACATTAGAAAGTGAAGCATCATGTGTGGATAAGAAAATGAGAATAGGGGACAAAGCAAAATCTTAAACACATAATGGAAGAAACTCAGATAAGGTTTATGTTGTTCTGCTGACGAGTCAATTCCAGTAACACAAAACTTGAGAAAGGTATTAACTTCTGGTATTATCTCAGTCTATATTGTTCAGCTAAGGATTCGACAGGTATATAGTCCCATTTGCAAGCAGCTCTTTGCATATGCAGAAAAATTTATGTCTCATGCTCAACTTTTATGTCAGTTCTGTTAAACTTAGAAGATTGATTGTGCTGCTGTTCTCATGAAGGTCAAACAGGCCATTCAAATGTCTAATGCTTCTAGTACTCAAATTTCCAGCCAGTTACCTTCATTCTGTTTCTTTTCCTTTTTCTTTTTTTCTTTCTTTTTTTTTTTTTTTTTTTTAATATACTTAGTTAAGGTTTTACCTATACTCAAGCACTTCAGAGGATGGAGAAAAAAAACCATGTTCTTCATAAAATAAAAACAAACACATCATTAGGCAGCTCATATATCTGCATTATCTCCTTAACTTTCTCTTTATATCAAAAACAGATTACATCTGCAGTAATTTTCTTTATTTCTCAGTTATCTACAGAAAAGTATTTCATATTTTCAAAGAGCTACAATCTGCTCTGAAGTGCCTTTTCTTGAAAGAAGATTAGCACAAAAACTGATTATCATTATGATAATTCATCCTACCTCTTCTATCTTCTCATCTGTATATCTGAGAATCTATATACTGTCCTTCCCATAATTGAGATAGGATCCTACAAGCTTTCTACCACCTTGCTGTCTTATCTTCTTCATGGTGGTTTCTTATCACTCCTGACTCCTCTCTGATGATTTTAAATGACTATTCTTTCATTAGGGAATGCAACATATTTCTTCACTGGGTCTGTCTTCACCACAAGTCCTCACTCAAGCAGGTGAGTAGCCATCAACGCATGTACAATGCCCTTAAGTCATATATGCCATGACAAGTATCTAAAAAGAGAAGACTGGTCCTCCTTTTCAAACTTTGCTGCTGCTAATTCTGAAAAATTTAAATTTAAATGTGAACAGAAATCCAAATACTGGCCTTTCTTTCAAATGAATTTATTCAAGTGTCTATAAACCTAAAGCTCATTTCTGTACCTCTTTTCTTTACAATGATAATCACAAAACTGAAGTAGATTTCAAAAATAAGAGTACACTGTGGAAGAGTGGGCACTGTCCCATTTTGTTTTGACTTACTTTAGCCATGATGAGGTATAGCCTTAGCCTGAATAAACTGCTTTTATGGTTTACATTATTTTCTGCACAGAAGTAGAAATGGAGCTGGACCAAACGCACACCTGATTTGCTTTATTCTATTTCGAGATTTCATTCTGCCTCTTTGCTTACTACACTAGATATTTTAGCCAGGCTATGTGGTTTGCTTAGCAGAGAAAATTATTAAAAGTAGCAGTGCTCACTGGCTATCATGCTGGGTTAAAATTTATACTTTGAATCCATCCCTTGCATGGAATTAACAGTTTTGTAGTCATAGCCAGTTCACTTCATTTCTCCTGTTTTCCAGTTTAAATAATAATCAATGACAACAAACAGGGATCCATTCCTAGTCACAGTGTATAGAGTAGCACCTCAGGAGCAGCTGACTCTTCTTGAATCCTGTAAACATCAGTGCAACAAGCAGCAATAGCCTCCAGCAAAAAAAAGGTGCAGCTTTAGAAGAATTTAAGCTGGAAAAAAAATATATCAAAAGGATAAATAATACTTTCTTATCATTTGAAAGAATAAATGAGATGACTTTTCTGCACAGCCCCACCAAAACAACCCTGAAATGATAAGTGGAAAATGCCCTTGCTGTCGACCGTAGTGTATATGTAACAGACAGGAATATTAAAGACAAATGCTTTATTCCTGTATCTTTTTCTTTTTTTTTTTTTTTTTTTTTTTCCAGTGGATTTTAGGAGAGGGAGTAAGAGGGTTGAAAGATAAGAGGTTTTGGGGTTTTCTTTTTTTTTGCTTAGTGTACTACGCTTGTTCTGGTATAGCTATTAAGAGATGTAGGAATTTCCTACAGCCTTCTGTTTCCATGTGTTGTGTTTTCATGCACGTTGTATTTCTGGCTGTAACACATCTGCTTCTGCGTTTTTCATGTCTTGGAGAAGCACCTCCTCCTAGAACCACCAGTACAGTAGCATCAAACACCTAAGTCATGTCAATGAAGTTAGCACAAGATGGATAAACATTTTGCACTATTGTGAATTCTCCTCATTTCTACTAATCTGCACTACAGTAATTTAAAGAGGTGAAAATGTTCAACCTGCAGTGTCAACAATCAAGACTTTCCAAAAGTCAAGAGAGACCTGCTAGGACCGGGTTGTAAAAGACTGCTTTGTTTTGTGCTCTTTCTTCTTTCTTCCCTTCCAACACAAGTAAGAGTCATTGCAACTTATCCTTTAAGAATGTGCAGTGGTGTCAACAACAGTGTCAGTAGAGAGAGCAGCTTTCCCAGCATCTGTCGCGTCAGAGCTAGGGCCATCAGCATAAACAGATTGTGCTGGAGAGAGTACTCCCATGTGAATCAATAAGACTCAGCCAATTCTGTCCATTTTGCACTGATCACTGATGAAAAGGATTTTCTTTGAATTGATGGGTAAACGCTAGAAATTCCTTATACCTACCAAAAAAAAAATGTTTTATGTCTTACTTTCCCTTAATCCCTCCCAATAAATGCACACTCCTATCCAAGAAATTTTCCCTCAGGACCACCATGCATTTTGCCTGTCCAGCCACACAGAAAAAAAATCAACCCACAAATGACTAAATATTGATGAATACGCTCTGAATTCTGAGGCAGGTTCCCCCCTCCTCTCTCTGGCACTTTCTAATTTACAGAGTCTGCAGTATTTAGAGTCACAATGTCAACCAAAGTCAGGAGAAATAGAATTCTAGAAAGCACTACAGCCATCATTAGCACTCTCTATCCCAACTACTTATCAGACGCATATAAATCTTGATGCCTATGTGACTCACTATGATGAAATTAAATGAGAGCAAACAGACAAAATGCATGTCTACTGCTTTTATCTCTAACTTAGTGCGACAGTCATCAATATATTTCAGCTATGGCAATATAATCTGTAACGTTTCAGAATATTATCATTTTATTAAATCGGGTATCTTTAGTATTTACTCTTGTAATACATCAATAGTTTTCTAACAGATAACCCCCCTCAGCATTGACTGAATGCTTCAGCTTCCATACAACCGCCTCCATATTCTCACTTTTCTAAAGAAAAAAAAAACACAATATAATTTCTTTTCAAATGTATGTTTAATGTATTCCCAATGCAGTGCAAGAAGAACTAAAATTGGCATGGGGAAAAGCAGGCAGGCAAAGCAGATTGATCTTGCAGTCAGAAAGAACGTTAAAGCCTCTGGTATCTGCGTTCACAGCTGCATGCATTGTAGAAGCACAGAAGCTGTATGTTCACACCGAATCACTCCTCCATACAGGCTCAGACATTTTAATCTGTTTCCTTAAAAGGACAGGTGCTGATAAAGATTTAAAACAGAGACCGAATTAAGAAAATGACAGGAGAAAAGAATCCCTGCTGTTACAAAACAGCACTCTCGCTGGGGTTGCATTTCTTGAATATTCTCCTTCAAGGACAAGAGCATATCATTTTTTACATTTAGCCAGGGAAGGTGATAGACTGAAATCAGAGCTGCTAAAACCTGACAAGTACTGTGAAATTTAAGGAAACGCAACACTGAGAACTTAAAAAGAGGAAAGGGGTTAAAATTCTTTTTCATCTTTAGAAAATCAGCACATTATTCCAACTGATTAACAGGCTCAACTCTGCCGCAGGATTACAAGGAAGCTGAAGACAAAGGTTTCATTCACAAATCCACCCTTAACAGGAGATAACCTCCTGCACAGATGTGAACTCAAGTTACGACTGATGAAGTTCACTTCTCCTGTGACAGCAGGCAACATTTTTGGAAGGAAAAATGAAATATAAATGTTGACTCTATTTTGGCTGGTGTCCTGTACATCGTTCCTACCAAAATTCAGTACAGCAAAGAAGCCCATGTAAAGATTCAGGATAATTATGCTAAAAATCACACAATCAAAGACTTATAATGCTAATTTTAGTTTGGCTGCTATCCAATAAAAAAAGGGCTTTGTTTAATAGCAAGTTATGAAAAACCTATGTGTTTAACAAGATTTTTCACTCTTCATTTTCCTTTGTTACAGGAGATAAATCCTCAAAATAAATCGTATTTTGCTGAGAAATCCAGGCTTTTTTTCTGTCTTACCTGGAAAAATTCTGCCATGTGACATCACAAGTAGTTGTCATGGGAATGAACATGGGATAAGAAGCTGAATACTTTGGGTTAGCTCCTACTCCAATTAAGCTAACTAAGATTTACTCCATTCACTTGATCAAAGCCAAAATTTCACCTTTTAACTTCAGCCAAAAAAAACAAAAATAAAAGGCAGGAATAGCTGAACATCCAGTGTTTATGCAATGTTTAACAAACAAACGCGACAGAATGTTGGGCACTAGTTTTCATGAAAACATGGATTAATCTATTCCATAATCTATTCCATTAATCCAAATCCAGTTTGGAGAGGGAGAGAGAAGGGCATGAAAACATAAATACATTGGCATACTTTTCAGGAAAAAAATGATGTTTTCCATACAAAGTTTATGATTTTAGGAAGTAATTACTTTTTTTGAGAGGTAAATTAAGTGGCATCACTCTACATGCAGGCAGCAGATCCTTTGTCCCTGAACTGCAAACAGTTTTGTTCTGTTCTGAACTTCTGGCAATGTGCTGGGTGGTTATACTAAATCTAGGTGCTCACCAAAACATCAAGCAGGAGCCTGAGACTCTTGCTAATGGTAGAGGGGTATCTTTTAGCATATCACTTCATTTTGTCAAAGCATGGTTAGCATTATCTGAAACTAAAAATAATAACGCAAAAGCACTGCACCCATATGATACACTAATTAGTAGCTACCTCCCAACTTTAGCAACAGAGGAAGAAAAAAAGCTGAATTGTAAGCAAGCTGACATTATAAATATGTTTAATCTGTTTCTGGCCTGATATGTTAATGTTGCTCACTTATCACAGAGCAGTAGCATGTGTGCTGACCGAGCACTGCAACCTATTGCAAATGCCCAACAGCCAGATATTAATGGCCTTGAATGCTATTAGCACGTTGTGGTAGGAATAAAAATATCAATGGGTTTTTAATGACTTTAAAAGGGATGCTTCTTTGCAGCAGCAGTGATGGGCACAAACATAATATTGTTTGCTCTTTTATTAACAAAACAATGTTTTTCCTTCATCCAAATGACCCCCTTCAAGTCTGAAGTGTACTATTAGTAATAACTTCGCAACAGAAATTGAAAGACTATCACCGTCTTAAACAGTACTGTCCAGAATACATTACTGTCTTCCTTCAGAACAGGCAGACTATTTTGGGTATTAAAACAGCCCCAAACAAGCAGTCCATAACTGAAAAACACATAAGAAAAAACCTTCAAATTCCCTGCCCAACAGGCATACAAAAATGGAAATCTAACTCTTTTTACTTGCACTCAAGAACTTGAAACATGAATGCTTCCCTTTTCCTTTTTTGATTGTTCCTTACCACTTATTACCTTCTCCTAGCGCCCCTAACTACACAGCATTTGCCAAACATCAGAAGAGTTTGACAGTTTATAAAAGGAAAAATCACAAAAAGAAAACTGAAATGCCAACTCTGCAGGAGCATTGTACAGGAGCAAACAGACATGTTAAGACTGCAAGAGTTGAGAAGGGATAATTTGCAGAATGTGCCAAATTCAAACTTATTTTACCTAGCATATATTTACTGAAGAAGTCCTACAATTCATTTTTAGCATAGAATTAAAAGGCACACAGCATATCCTTCCTACTTTCTCCCAGTGTGTCATAAGAATTAAGTGAATGATGGAATATTGCCAGCATAGAACATTTTTGTTAATGCGGCAGGGCACAAGTTGATAATTCCAAGAAGGTTAGATGTCATAAAATAAAATAGCAGAAGCAGCAAGGCTGTAAACTTCTAGGGCTGTTTACTGAGAGCACAGTGTGTTATGTAAATGGAGGTTAAAAAATGGCATGCAAGGTGGAAAATGTAGTGGAACGCAGTTCTGGAATAATGAGATTGCTATTGCATATCCAATAAATTTTTCCCATTTAGCAGCAATAAAGAGACCAGATATGGTAACTCACAGCTAAACATCTGATTTGCAAGCTGAGGATCACTGCGATCTGCACATGCAGTTGTTCCTGATTAAATCCATGAAAACAGAATAAGACTTGCTCCTGTTTAGTCTCAGTCACTTTTAAACCTAGATTCCCCTTGACATGCTTGTTCTCCACCAACAATTCCTATTTTATCTTGCACTCTTGAGCATGAAGAAACAGGTGTGCTCTGAGTAGAAACCTTCTGCTGCTCCCTGTAGAAGGATATTTCCTTGCTCTTAACTTAAATGTTGTCCAGGGGGAGACTCCAATTACACAGACGCTGGAATGTGAATCTCATGCTCCCTGATGTGCTCCATGTAAGGAGCTGTAAAAGCTGAACGTCCTCTTTTGCCTGACTCTCTCATTGAGAGCATTTTGCACATACAGACCGTAGCAGGATTTCACTCCAAAGGGGCCTCTGCAAACGGTCAGCAGGGAGAGAACTCCATGCTTATGGTCTCCTCAGTGATTTCTGCAGCAAATACTCTCAGTTTGCAAGAAAAGAGGTGGTTTTGCTAATCATTAGGCACACACACTCAGTCTTTTCATCCCCCACCATCAGTAATTACATTTCTGCAGTTCACCATGTGCCACTAGAGATGGTAGCAGCTTCCCAACACACATTATACCCTGGCAGAGATACTGGCCATTTGAAGACACATTACTTCACTGCGTTAAGCACATCAGCCACTAAAATGTCTACTGCAGTGATGAAAATTCTTATTCCAAACTCATATGCACTGCAAATCTGCAATGTTGAGGTACTGATTATTCCCACAACAAGGTAGAACTTCAGTACTAGAAAACCAAGGCCAAACTCATGTAATCTGCTGTTTTCAAGCTGATGTTCACGTAGGCTTTCCCAATACTCCAGGTCCACCTCAGGCTCTTCAACAGAAGGGAGAAGACCCAAATCTGAGAAACAGGGAAGGCATGAAGGGAGCCAAAAGGAATGAAGAAGGAAAGCAGCAGGGAAAGGGAAAGAGGACAGAGACATGTTCAGAAATCTCCATCCCCACCTCCACCCTCAAGTTCAGTCTCTGCCCAAAATGTTGCCAAAGGCTCAATCTTTCTGTCTACCTAGGCTCATCAACACACTCTCTTCTCCCTTCTTCAGGGTATATCCCCAGGCTTCAGTTTGGGAGCAGGTGCTTTAGGCAGTTGAAGGCTTTGTGTAGTAAATTATATTATTGACTTAAATCAAAAAAAAAAAAAAAAAAACCAAAAGTGATACATTTAATTGAGACATTTTTTCCCCATATGGCAAATTTTGTTTGTTGTAAAATCACATACTTCATTACTAGCAGGTTATTTACAGTACGCCGATCTGGCCAGCAAAATGGTACATGGTTTTACTGTTCTCTTTGAGGTGATTATTTATTAGTCATATAATCTGCTTTTTCTACTGACTAAGGAAGATGACTCAGTATTAAATATTGTGTCTTCATTCAACTGATTTTTTTTGGTCCTTTTTCCCTCCAATATTATCTTTCCAGACACTATTCCACTGGTTATTCTTTATTAGTATAAATCATCTGCAGATGTGCTAAATATTCCACAGCACGGCTTCAAAAATCTTTTCTGGAAACTCCCGAGAACAAAGCAATTTTTCATACCTAATTCTACTCTTCTCCCCCTCACTGATACAACTGCAAAAGAAAATCACAGCAATGCTGACAACGCAATACAGAATGAACTCCGATCCATGCAGGCTGTATCTGCAGAGGCCGAGGGTCCAGAGGTGAAAACTATCTATTATTCTAAACAACAGAAGTGTCCAAAATCTGCTACTGAAATCCTTATCCTTAAAAACTAGATTAATAAGGAGTAAAATAAACCTAGCCCCCTCCCCACTCCTCCCAGAATAAAATTGGATTCCTAGTTTTCCTTTATGAGAGCAGCTGGATCCAATGACAATGTCACCAACGAGCCAGCTGTTGGTACTGCTGGGTTTATTCCTCCCTTTTGACAACAGCAAAGACAAAACCAGTCCTCTCCCCACACACCCACGGTTCACAGCCAGCTCTGTCACTACTGGCCTAATGAATCTTCCACTGACTTTTAGTACAAAGAATCTGGTTTCTTTTTTTTTTTTTTTTTTTCTTCTTTTTAAAGGTAAAAAAACCCACACAAACAGAAAAGTACATTAAACCAAACACTTTCAATTTACATTATTTTTGGATCACTTCTTCAGCTGAGTGCTCATGGTAAGTTAGCATTTTGCAAACTTTCAAGTAAAATAGAAGCAATATTCAATACTGACAAGATGAAATGAATCAATCTGCTCATGGTTTAATTCACAGAGGCAAATTTCCCTTCCACAAAGAGTTTTGTTCCAGAAATATGAAATAAACTTCTGTACCTCCACATCCATTTGAATGGATACTCTGTTGAAGGAGAGGGTAGAAATGGGTCAGTTTGTTTTCTTTTTACATTCTACCCTTTTCAGAGAATAAAGCCTGACAAAAGGATAGGCTATCAAAACTAAGCCAGAAATCAATGGATTTACAGCAGTGTTGTAAAATCAAAACGTGACCCAGAATCCAGTTATAACCCATTACAGTTTAGAGAAAAAAAATGGGGCTTTGTAAAGCCTTAAATATATTAATATGCTTGCTTAGCAGTTTTAAGACTTGCTAAAAGCCCAGTAAGGAGCTCCAGTGGTTTCAGTGCTCTCTGGCTCATTGCTCTTTCTGCATTGTTCGGTTTCATATTTCAGAAATTTTCTTACAACTTCACATAATTTCAGAATGAATGTAGAACTGACTGACTATAGTATTTGTGAGGAAAAAAGAAAGAAAAAGCATCCAATTTAATCTATCTGGACAAATTGGTCCTATCAGATATCCCATCACAATTGGCTCACAAAATAAAGTAGCCTTTTAATCATCTGAGCTACACGACTGGGCTTTCATATGCCCCAGCCAGCATACAAATAACCAGAAGTTAATGAAATACAGGCCTATACTTCAAACAAAATTAATCAAGTCATTTCTTAAAATTTGATCCAGAAAGTGGTGAATTTCATTCTCTTTTCAAACCCCATCTGATGTGAGTTAATATCAAGCAAAAAGCATCCCGAGAAATCTCTAGCTGATGAGCTGCTGTCAAAGCAAATCTGTTACTATAGGAAACATGTTCACATCTTTAACAGGTACAAATAAACACAACTGATGGGAAGAACACAATCAATAAAATAGTATCCAAAAATCCTAGGACTGTTTACCTTAAGATCAGATCTGAGCGATTTCAATTAAATGTAGATCTGTTCTGGTATTTCTCATCTCAGCCAGCTTGTCAGATAATTGCCTCCCCAGCAGCACCGGTGATCAAGCGCTCTTAGTTCAACCATTTAACGCACTCTTTGACATGCACAAACACACACGCACACACAGAGAAAAGGCACTTGGAGTTCTTACACAAAGGATTACTGCCTGAAAGGTGCCAGCTATACTATAATCATCATCAAAGTTAATTTCTGAAACCCGTAACGTAGGGTAATCCAGAGGTTTCTGCTGTCTTTTGCTGTTTTCTGTTCACAGTGGGCAAAATGGGGTTGTGTAAAGCTTTTCTAGTGGTATGTAGCAACCAGTCTGATTAATAATGACTACTCATCCTGCATCTGCACTTACTACTGTAAGCCATTATGCCCATATCTCATAATATAAGCACACTTGAGATGATAGAAATATAGTTAATTTACCAGAAAACAACAATCAAGCTACTTTTCATTTTTCACGTGCCAGTATAAGCTTATGTGCTGCTGTGAGAGAACCACTTGCTGAGAAAAATCGCTGCACCATAAAAAGAGTCATAGTGTGTCACCTCTGAGCTGCAAAATATGTTTGACACTGACTTTTACACAGGGGGAGTGCAGATGAATTGTTTGCCAAAGTCTGTGGAAGGTTTGGGAATCCATATGGATGAAAAGTACAAACTAAAAATGCAGCTATCATCAGTACACTTCTGTCTTAGATAAACTTCTGGCAAAGTAGAATCCGTGGAAATTGTTTAACTTTCTGTAATTAAACCAATATTAGAATAATAAGGCTTGACCATGACAACACACTATTGGAGACAAAAGAAGACCTTATCCATTGTTTGCATCCTTTCAAAATAAAAACCATACCCATGAAGGTGAGAATTTTTATATGTGATATGTTTTTCTTTCATGAAGATATGATGTAAAATAAATGCTATTTTTCATTGTGTCCTAACAATATACATGCTTTTGAACTATTTAAAGTATTTTAATTGCTCACTGTCTTATCAGCATAAATAAAATTTGTTCACTGACCCATGTATTTCCTACCCGAATGAACTGAGCTCCTTTTCCCAGATCATTTAGTGCAGGTTGGTCGGGCTTTGTGAGCTGGGTGTAATGATATGCAAACTAAAACCATAACTATGTCAATTTAAGGTCAAAGAGGCCTATTTGTGGTTATTATGGAAATGAGTCGAAATGCGAGGTGGCTAAACAATGCGTCTTTGCGTCCTGGCTCAGCAGAAAAAACACAAACAACCTGCCAACATCTGCTTTTTGAAGTGTCAGATAACATTATTTCCAGGATGACATCAAGGGCCTTCATTGGCTATGCATAAGGTCGGTGAATATTAACTTCATTTACACTTGGCTGAGAATTGGCTGGTGCCAACAATAGAGCTTTAGCTCCTCTGCTGAGCGGGGTTAAAAACTGACAGAAAGCTGCCATTGAGGAAGATGGATGATGGTACTAGCTGACCCTAGTCCTCCCCAAGTGTCACAGCTTCGGCCTCTTTTCTATCTCCGCAACAAAAGCCCCTCTCGGAGCTTCCCAGTGGCCTTCAGCTTTATTGGTGCTAACAGGTCCAGACATTTTCATCGATTGGATTCTATACCTCTTAAACACAAGAGCTTGCCCTCGTCGGCCAGCCAAGCCTTGGCACAGATGTCTTTTTTTGTAATTGCTTCTCTGCTGTCTGTTGGGAAGGATGCAATCGGACAGGCGAACATCATGTCAACACAGAAAATGCTTCACCATTTATCTCAGTTTCCCAATGGCATTTTAAGGAAAGTGATATGCTGTTTGCCTGAAGGGTTTAACCCTTCGATTCCTCCAAGCGTTTAGAAATGTGGACAGAGAAGCGGCAATAACACTGCTATAATAAAATCCCAGTCTATTTGTCCTAGACATAGCTCACAAATCAGACTCATTAGTTTTCTCATTAAAAAAAAATTCTAAACACACATAAATTAGTATTTCTACTGTTTATACTTCTATATCAGATCCTCAAGAGGATTTTCAGTCAAGTTCAAAGTACTCATTTTTATCAATACTATGATTTTAATTGTAAATAAAGTGAAAATATGTCTAACATATTGTAGAGCATGTAATGTCTAGCATATTTAAATTTGAAGCCACAACCTTCATAAAAATCACAAAAATACATTATGAGCTTAAGAGGATGAGAGTTTGTCTATTACATGGAATGAAAAAAAAAATCAGAGATTTGAATGACATACTGGCTGGGAAAAAAAAAACGAGTATAGAAAAAAATAGAGAAGAACTGTATAGAATGCTTTGGGGCTGAAGAAAAAGTGAAGCTTTCATGTCCTTCTATTTTTAAAACATCTGCTACTGACCATTACTGGCAAAAGAGCAATATATTTGACGAGCCACTTGTTTGATCCAATACAGCAATTCCTGTCTTTCTGCATACACCATGGAAACACTCAGCCTTCTATCATACTTTATATATTTTCCCAGATTCTGGGCTCCATTACATGTGCTCTGTGCCAGGATGGTTGTGCAAAGACACCCTTAAAGGCAGTATAGCCAGCCAGAGGACTGCTCTCCTGCTGGGGTGCAATCAACAGAATTATAACAGCTCTTGCTATGCCCAACATAGATTCATAGCCAGAAGCAAAGGAGCATGGATTAAACACTCTTATTAATACCCATGCCTCCTGTTTTCTAGTGGCGACTGGCACAGCTGTGAGAACTCAGAATGATATGTACACAATAAAGCAGATAAAAGTTCATCAAGTTGATAAAAAAAAAAAAAAAAAAAAAAAAACAGGCACTGAAACTACTTTTTACCAGCACAATGTGATTTGTAGTGAATATTGATAAATAATCCTCAGGTAGAGACGACAAATAAGACAGGTATTCTCAGGTAGAGACGACAAATCTAGAAGAAGGGCCGAAAAGGAGAAAAATGTCATCCAACCTGGTAAGCCAGTCTGTAGAAGTGACTAGTAGCATCAGCCACCACAAATACCTTTGTATCATGAGGTAATATGGAGTTTAAAACTAAATGCTTCCAGTTTTCTGGTGATAGCTGTAGTCATGATTAATTTGTGCATGCATGTGTACATGTGCATGTAAAAAGGCAAATATTTCCTACTAAGGGAGACGAAAAAAAAAAAAAATTTCAGACTACCTGTGATCAAAATGGATGTTTACCTCTGTCATAAAAGCAGTAGAAAAGTAAAATCCAATCACCATTCAGTCATAAAACCCAAAGATATACTATGAAAAAGTACATGTGAAGGTAGCCAAAATGATTTTTTTGAAAATACTGCAATAGATGTATTTCCTGAAATGAGCTGTTTATTGCATAAAGCATAGCACAGCATCAAATAATGTGACTGTAGTTGTACAAGACTCATGTTGTCTTCCATTTATCTCTCTTTCCCCTTTCTCCCTGCCCCTTTTAACTACTGGTAGGGAAAATATGGCCATAGAAATGAGGCAGAGGGGGAAAGCTCTTATTTATAGCAACTCCTTTTAAACAAGCTGCTTTTAATAAGGGCTGCAAGATTGAGCCCTTGCTCTTTGTGTTAATAACAGATGGTTATGACATGAGGCCAATTCCTGTTTTTCCTACTCGTACAAGTAGTCCCAAGAGACTAATTATTTTTTTTATGAATAAAGCAAGCACGATTTTACCCAAGGGAAAATAAACAGTTTTGCAAGAAAAATATTTTTGGTCCCTTTTTCCACTGAGTAAATGTAGGAAGCCTCTTCAACAGGTCTTATCAGTCATGCAGGAAGCTTTAAGAAACTCCCATTGCATGGATTTGGAAAGAATAGGGAGGGAAAAAACTTCCAGGCAAATGTAAAAGTACAACAGCTTTCACTCAGATTGATCAGATTTCCTCAGTGTTTCAGAAAGCACTGTCAGAGATTAAGACCAGCAAGGGAGCCCCTGCAGCACAGTGCTTCCATTTAGACAGGGTGGAACGACAGCATCTCCCACTCTAGAGAGCTACGGGGATTTTAAAGGGGACAAGACAGCTCCATATGTAAACCTACAGATAACTGTAATACAGTACAGGAGCTTTTCTTCCCCCAATCAAAATCATCAAAAAGTGTTCAGATCCAAAGATACTCCTCTTTCCTCCCCTTTGACTTTAGTTAACAAATCTAAGTTAACCTGGATATATTTGCAAGTGTAGTTTTAACAGGGCAATGGGTCACACAGTGATTACTGAGAAACAATCTCCTCACATATATTTTTATTTTAACAATAAGTTTGAATGCCCCCGGCATCTATCTATCAGCTTTATCAACTTGATATGCTTCTTTCTTTATCTGTTCACATATGGGAATGGGAAGGAAATGCCTATACGGTCTCCTCATCAGCACTGCTTTGGTTCATGTGCTCGTGGTCCCAGGACAGAGGCCCTACCTGCTGGGAAGGATGCTGCAGGCCAGGTCTCCATTTCACTGAATGTAAATGTTCTATTGACTCGGGGAAAACGAGACAACTTGCATGACTGGAGATGTTTAAAAACTCATTTCTGAGTTATTTGCAAGACTGAAAGGTGTCTCCTAAGTTTCAATATTATATAAGCTAGGGTTCAGGGGGTTTCTTCCTCCTAAAGGAAAAGTATATACACACAGCATAAAGTACACACACATAGTAAGTATGTAAAAGCACATTTTCAAGCAACATGCAAAAATGAAACTTGGTTTAATCTGAATGACTAAGCACATCAGCCATTCAAAATTAGAAGGAGCACAGATACACATTATTCATACTAATCAGAACAAACTAGATACTTTTCTAAACTGATGAAAATGAGGTTTTATAAACTTAATGTTTATCATACACATGAAGTGAATCTGAGATGCCTGGAAGGACACCTTCCCTTTAGAAGGAAGGGCAGACAGCTCGAGCAAAGGATCTTCCTGTGTACGTGGAGCTGAACTATAGTGTTTCGCTATGCTTAGATGACCCCAGTAGCCTGTTTGCACATAGTCTCAGAACATGTCCATCAATCAGTGTCAGCATTCTCCCAACCTCCCCTTTGGCTGGCAAGTGACAGGCAGTTATCTTCTGAATGTTAATGAATACCCTCATCATCTTTTAAATGCACAAAATCTCTTTAAATGGGGGAATTCAAAATACAGGGTTTGTTCTGTGAGAAGTAGGATTGTATTTTCATTTACTCTTTGCATTAACAAGAGGATTTTTTTTAAAAAAACACATCCCTTAAAGATTGCACATCACTGGAGCTATCATCATGTGTTTTATTTTCGAAGAAGCACTTGTCTCTGCTTGTGTCATGCAATTTCAAATCTCATACACTTGAATATGCAATTTTTACATCTGTAATGCACAATACCATCACTATGCAGCTCTACATATGACAGAAAATCTTTATCTTAAAGATTAGAAGTAGGTATGTCATTGTCTCTTCCTGTCATATTCATTCCAGAGGGAGAAAAAAAAAGTCTTAAAAAGACATTATTTCTCTCCCTCATTTGGGGGGGGCTTATGCACCAGGAGTTCCACTGACAAAATCTTTTTAACAATAAGCCGAATAATTAACTGAAGCACTCACTTTGCAAAACTAAAGAACTATATTTTTTAATCAGATTTTAAGTGATAGATCACTAATAAACAAAAGCAAATGAAATTAAAAAAAAAAAAGTCAAAGGATGGAATATTCTATTCACAATAGCACCATGGGACATGACTTTCCACCAGGCTTGTGATTTTAGGCACATGATACTTTCACACTTCCCAGCAGCAGCCTGGAGATTAAGTCTGGTGGAGAATTCCATAGGCAAGATAATTAGGTGACAACGTTTAGTCTCGGAATTTGCTAACAGTTAAAACAATGCCCATTTACTTCAGCTATGGGGATGGGGAGGATGTCTGCCTGTATTTCTTTTTTTTGATAGTGTCAAAATTGCTGAGGTTTTGAAAGTTTTCCCTTTGTCTGAATAAACATTCTATTCCTGCATAGTAAACATGCAATTTAAAACCACAGATACAATATATCACCTCAAGAAAGAAAATAAGCAATATTAACTGTTCCTAAAGACTACTGATATAAAATTAAAAAAAATCAACTAATTACACAAAATAAAAATTGCAAATTATTCAATTTGCACATTAAAAAAGTTGGATAAACTGAATAAAGAAAATAAAAAGTTGACATTTTGAAAGTTCAAAGATCAAATAGCTGAGGTTAAATATTTGATTTCAACCAAGACTGATCATGGGTCTGATTGCATCTAATCAATGATTTATATATATAAATATACACACACACACTCATCCCAAAGATGAAAGGGGATGCATAAAATAGTAAAAAGGTCTAAAAAAATCTATTTTATTTTTTCTTTTGAGACCTAAAACTCAACTGTACAGCCTAACAGGGAAAAAATTGTCATAAGCATCACAGAAAATGAAGGCATGTATGATGGTGTAGTTACCATCAGTAGAATTTTTTTCCTCTAGTTGTCATTTACCTCCAAAGAAGATACAAGAAAGCTCATAACTCAAGAGACTGGAACTTGTGTCTCCATATGAGTGGTGTGAAACACTACACTATGCATCAAGCTCACTGCTGTATTCTAGACAACACTATTTAGTTTTCCGGTGGAAAGAATAATAGTTTCAGCAGGGGTTGCTAATGCCTTCTAACATTGACTATCTGGTGCTTAAAATGCCCGCCCTTTGAGGAAGCAAAATGTTGAAAATCTCTTAAGAAAGAAAAATAATTTACCTCAGTTTGAGGGGAGAAAAAAAGACACACTTGAACTGCATGTGATCATGTAAATACGATTAGTGATCATGGCCTCAAGGTCATGTTCCATGTTCCACATCTAGCTTTTGAACATGAACCTGCTCAAGCACCAAGTGGGCTGAGCTGCCTAGCACACAGACTGCCAAGCTTTCAGGAATACAACAAACTTGACTTACAGGATCTCAATTGCCAACATCCTTTCAAGCACATTCACAGCAGCAAAGCAAGGTCTCAGTTTTTAACTTTAGAATTTAATGAGATTATCCATACCAACCATTGTCCCTCTTACAGACACAGATGGAATGATTCAGGAGGCACCACAGGCAATTTGGTGGTGATGCATAATTTGTTCTCAAGCTTTACTCATACAACAGTAGAGCTCCTTTGTGTAGGAAAAAGATGGTTCACTTAGGGAGCTCAAAGAATACTGTTTCCAATCATAAATGGAGACAAGCTAATAAGTGAAGAAATAAAGAGGTTTAGAGAGTTGCAAGACAAACAATGTTACTTTTTCAGATGGAATAGATCCAATTATCAATCAAGCCTCTAGGGAACACTAAGCTTTTTCCTTGGTGGTTCATCAGCAATAGGCAGGAAAGGGACAGGATGGCAGGGGGTTAGACCACTTCCTTTACAAAAACATGCATATGTGCTTAGGTTGTAAGGCTAGAGGAGAATATGCACATGGCTAATGAAGAAAAAAAGAATAGAAAAAAAAACTTAGGAAATACTGAGTAAGGTGAAGGGAATATTCAGGTGGTCATACACATATGTGAAAATTTGCCATAAAAAGATCTTGGAGGATCATTTTCAAGAACCATAGGCTTGTGTGTTAAAATCTATGGTAAAATCAACATCAGATATCTAGACTGGGAGAGATTTCATGTTTACATTATAGACATTAATTATGCTAGAGATTGTTTATCATATGTGACATCAGTGGAATTGAGTCCTGTATGTATCTGATTCTCTGTACACTCATAATAACAACACCTACAAATCAAAGTACACATAATGAAAATATGCATTTAAATATATGTGTCCCCAGGACAAAAGCTTTAGGTTTATGCACATGCTTACAGTTACTTAAAGCTTCATCACTTCCCTCAGTAGAAAAATGTTAACCCACAATGTTACTCTCACTGAAGTAGAAGGATACTTGCTCCTCAGCCCTAGGGATGACAGTACTGCATGCAGATAGTTTCCATGTTAGGCTTTACTTACTTAAAATAGTCATAAATTTGTTTTCAGAAAAAGGAGGAGCCCATTTTGGGGTAGTTCTCCTACAGTATGTTTATAGTTGGACACAATATTAGAAAAATTTTGCTCACAACCAGTAGCCAGACAGCAACACAGTGCTTATTTTACAATTGCAGAATGAAATAACTGTAGAATAGAACAGAGGTTATGTATATTAATACACTATAAAATAATAGCAATCAATAGGTCTTTAAAAGATTACTGTTCATCAAACCAACTCATTTGAGGTATGTCAGGTGTCAGAAAATATTGATAATTACATCTAATTAGACTTTAATTAGAAAAATGCTTGATAATGTTACTGCAAGACAGCTATAGCTTGTTGAAAGTCTCATGAAACTAATGTAAAACAAAAATTAAATAAATGTATCAACTTACTAAGCATTAAAAAAAAAGCAGCTGTTTCTTTCCAACTTGAGCAGCTATCTCCTTAGTACAAGCAGCAGTGTCACGCACCTAAAACAAGCTATGCAGGTGCATGAATTAACAGGATCAGAACTTTAAGCAACTTTAAGCAGTTCTCATCTCCAACGAGCTTTTACTTGTTTGCCTTTGTTACTCTCAATTATAATCATAAGTTAGGTTAAAATTAAAGTTAAATTGCCTAAAATTTATATAAGTTTAAAAGATAATTTCTCACAGATAAGAAATTGTCTCTTCTCTGGGCTGCAAACTGAGATATTACTCACTTTCACACACAAGACAGACTTTTTTTTTGTTAATATTAAAAACAAAAGAACTCTTGGTGACAGACACAGCAAATGAAAGGATACAAAGCATGCAGGAAAAGCTTCCAAGTAGAAGCAAGACAGTTCATATTAAGACAGTCTTAAGCATATTTGTTACTGCTGCCATTTCTCAATCACCCAGAGTCACAGAAGAAATTGGATATTGTATTATCTTGTAAACAGTAGCTACTTTTCATGAAATTAAAGACATGGAATACTGAATTAAGTAGTAAACCAGCATTTTTTTTTTTTTATTTTATTTTTTTTTTTTACTGCTTTATGTACCAACATTCTGCTAAGTCTTAGAGTACAAAACATTTACATATTCCTCCTGTCATATAAATCATGTTTGGCTTTTAGTAAGTTCTCTCTTTTCTTTTAAGGAAATTCACTGCAAATCGTTTTATGCTTAACTCAGTTTCAAGTTTAGGTTTTTATTAGAAAAGTAGTAGTTAGAGCATTTCTAGAAGAGAAATACAATAGACGTAAATAAAAGTATGTGCAATTTATGAATGCTTAATTACTATTAAGCCTAGTTGGAAAGATCCTTTTCTCTTGCAGATACAGTTTTAAAAATGATTTATCTCTTCTCAATTAAAAAAAAAATGTCCACAAGCTGTGGAAATCTGTTTTTTTTTTTTTTTTTAACTAAATTAGTATTATAGACAGCACTTGTACAGTACAGGAAAAGTGATGAAATGTAATGCAAAGAAGTCAGGAAGTAAAAACTTCTTCTGCAGCTGCATTTTAAATGGTAACAATCACGACATTAACTGAAAACCTACATAAAGGGAAAAGAAATTACTATCTTCAGTTTCCCAAGTAAAAAGAGAGTGATATTCTTAAAACTCCCCAAAATTTCAAAAAACAACAAAAAGAGGGACTTTACAAGGAAGCCATTTGCTCTTGCATGTAAGAAAATCTCTTATACTTAGAACACAGTAATAAAAACATCACATGCCTATTGCATCTTTCACAAAAGATTTCAAAGGTCTGTGTGACTGACTTGAGAGCTAGAGATTCTGTTTTTAAATACAAAGTAATGTGCATTTAGAACAAATAGAAAATCTAGACTTTATGGTTGAGGAGTTAACAACCCAGCTGTTAAGCAACTGTAGCTAATTCAGCAGTGGCATCCTAGATCTGTTTAAAAAAAAGCTGTTGTGCTTCCGCTGTAGCTAAGGGAGGGATTATGGTTGATTTCATTACTGTTTATTTAAAAAAAAAAAGGGAAAAAAGTTCAACAAACTTAGCTTTAGAAACTCATACTCAGCAAAACTCAAAGCTCTAACAAGATGAAAAAATACAATTAACTCCTGAATATAAGCAAAATCTGGAAGAGAGGAAAATAGAAGGAGAAAGAAGAAATTCTTTGTGCATCTACATTATCCAACAGTTCAGCTTCTAAGATCCAGGCTCCCGAGTCCATGTATGACTTCCCACTAGCCACCTCCTCAGCTAACTCCAAAGCAAGCTAACTAGTTCACAGGAAACTAAACCAATCAGTGGTTCTGCAGTTAAATCAATTTAGGGATTCTCTGATCAGAACCATGAATAAAAACTACCTAGTTTTGACTGTCTACAACATGGTTCTTCATTGCTTCAACTCAACACCATCTAACATCTCATGCACACACTCAAGAACACAGGCCATTTGGTCTAACTTACTTGCAGACCATTCTTTAAGGAGGATGCATTTAGCAGCAGATGTAGCTCCACTTCATTGCCATGTACTATATGCCACATCCCAAAATTTGAAGGAAATTGAACAAAGTAGATCTAAGAAACCTAAGTGGACCATGGAATCACAGAGATTTATGGAAATCATCCTCTTCACAGACACTGAAAGACCTCTTTACAGGCCTGAAAGAAAAACTAAATAAAAAAATCCTTCTTCCACGGTTTCCTGACAAGAAAACAGTTGCATGATTCCAGGATGAAAGAAAGCCAAGGCACTTAACTTTCTCACAACTACAAAGGGGCTGGAGGTAAGCACTAGAATGGATTTAGATCAATTCAATAAACGGTGTCTTCAAGCAGTAATACTCATGAAAACTAATTCATTTCCCAGGGATGGCAGGAGGTCACAACTTGGTATTTTGTAACACAAACACCTGCTCTCTTCAGCCTCTCAATGGAAGGTCTTTCTTACACCTAGTAATTATCCAGTGTATTTGTCTGAATACTTCTAAGAGTCTTTGAAAAGATACTCATATTATGATTTATATTATGATTTTCTATTCAATATTTCATATGCAGCTGGATCTGGGATCAAATCACATTGACATTTGTTTAGAACAGGACAGAAAAATTACTTAGTAGCTTAGGGGGGAAATAAAGGAGTGCTCTTGTGTTGAACTTTCACTAGTTTCAGAGGAAATTACAAGACAGTCACTCTCCTCTGGTTCACGTCACTAAAAAAAAAAAAAAAATCTCCTCCCAGGAGTAGTTCAGGAAGCAAATGGGAGAGAAGTAACTTCTCTGCAGAAGAGAAGCTTTTTTTAGAGCCTTAATTGTACAAATGCTGTTAAGAGTTTTTTTTTTTTTTTTTCATTCTGCCCCTTGACCATAGGGCTAAACATTTTTGAATTGAAAAAGCAAGAGTGTCAACATCGGTGACTCCAGCTGCAGGTTACACACAGCTTTTGGGATGCATTTGGTAGAGATGTTAGTGAAGGTAATGTAACTTTTTAACTGAAAAATTATGAGCATTCCTAACTATTTCTATTTCCTCAGTTCATTGCCTTCTAACAGTAAACTTGTGGCAGATAACACGCTATTCCTGTATCTGGAACTGCTATCAAGTAATATTTTACCAAGCAAAGAGACAAAACTTCGTCCTCCCTAAAAAATCCAAAAAAGTATGAACAGATGCAGCTTGCAGTCTGGCACAGAATACAGCACACAGCACATGACAATGTTTGGAAAGAAAAGCCCACAGTTCCCTTTTTACCTCACCAAGACAAGATGTACAAATAGCTATAATCTCCTCCCTATTTTGGGAACCAATAAAACAACTGCTAATGCACATGCTATCATAAAACATTTAACAGTAAAGTGTACCCATTTGGCTTTCCCTAGAATTCTGAATTTTTGGACTTTGTGCCAAATCATTTATATAATTTCTTAGTTCAGGCACATTGAGATGCTTCCTACCTTCTGAAATATCACTCTGCTGCTCAGATTGAGTACAGTTCTCTCCCTTCCTTTCCCTCCCCGCAACTAACATGAAGCAGATGGAAAATTCTTTATACTGGCGGCTTTCAGAGAATCATTTGCTCCTTCAAATCCCAATCACTGATCCCAATGAGGTTCTTACAAATGTGATATATTGACTGGACTCTGCTACAAAAACTGCTATATCCAAATTAGTTAGCACTTACTAACAGTTAGGTAGTGCCTTTCTCTCTCTCTCTCTCTCTCTCTCTCTCTCTAGGTAGAACGTGAAGGACTGTTTTGGATTTATTTTTAAGTATCATATGCAATACCTGATAACTGATATTGGAAGGGTGAATATGTGCAGAGTGCCTTTCAGGATCACCCTTTACAATATAAAGTTGTTAGTCCTGAGCCAAGCTTGATTTTGTGCATCACACACTGCCAGACAAATGATCAACACAGAGGAAACAACGTCTTGGCACTTAAGCAAGAGAGTCCACAATACAAAGTACAGGCAGTTAACTAGTTTTCTCATGCTTCCTTCACCTAGCTGTAAAATACAGCCTTAAATGAATATTGTGAACTCTTAGGCACTGCTGTTTGTGTGTGTGTTATCACACTAGATCACTGCAGTGACACGGATTTCTTGGCAGAGCTGTAATGAGAAGTAATCAAAAGATATTTTGGGGGAAAATAATTCAACCTCAAAGATCAGTATTGGAGGAAGAATACTGGAAAGCTCAGTTTCTAAAATATGTTTTCCTACTCATTGTTTTCTTATTTATTCTCTTCTGGCATTATTAGCTACTTATATCCATATTGAAGATTAAAAAAATAACAACACCACTCTTCCGGAAACACATCCAAGTATGGAGTTATGGATAAATCAAAATTTAATTGTTTTAGTATGTGAACTTGCTAAACTTCACATACAAGAAGTATATACAAGAAGGAAGAAGCTGTATGCAAAAGGAATATATTCCCCAATCACTGTGAGCCAATCAAGCTGCCTTAATAAAAAAGAAAATCCCCACCGAGCTACAGGCTGAAAAGCTATTTTGAATTACAATGTGGCCATCTACTTGGTCTCCTACCTTTGCTACAACACAGCCACATAAAGTATTATTCTGTACTGCTGAAAGCCTTTTCTACTGCATTATGTTAACTCAGCTGAGCTTCAGCCAGTGTCGGAGAAGAATCAGACTTTGTGCCTCCTGACAGATGACAAGGCTTTCTACCAAGAGCAAGCCCAAAGAAGTCGCACAGCATGCCAGGTACAACGCATCTGCAGAAAGCGAGCCCCTCATTGGGGATATAAAAGCTCTGGTTAAGGAAGCACACTAACTTGCTTCTGCTTGATCTGCTAGCCAGCTTGACAGTAACAGATAGCTGGCTGCATTAGTGTCAATGTTCAGATAAGTTTCTCTCCGTATCTGTCACAAAAAACAGACATCGTATCAGTGCGCCAGCTCTATTATCACCCACTACGTAGTTGATCATATTTAATAACGTCCCCAAGCGCAGACTAGGCTACCAAGAACCGCAGACTGTGACTCCTACGGCGAGTCACCGAGTCACCCAGACCATGCAGGGCCGCTCAGTGAGCGGCTGCCTCGCACCTTCTCTTCCTCCAGGACGTTAACTTGCCCCTGTGTAGGGCCAGAGCTTGTTATCAAACTCTTAACAGGATCACTGAAAGAAAAGAGGGGAAAAAGCCATAAATGATCCTCTGGACTGTTTCCAGAGTGGCGTTATTTGCTTAGCAATTGCATTGGAAGCAAGCCAAAAAAAATGGGGAAGTGTTCTTGCAAATGAACACACTACTATTCTCAAGTACAAGATATCATTTAATTCCTTTGTCAACATCAGTGTGGCTAGAAATTACAGAGCCTGTTTAATCAACAATTTGCTTGAATTCCTGTTACCAAACCCTAATTTCTTCTGTCTCACCCCACCCTCGCCACCCACATTCCGTCCAACACATCACAAAGTTTAAAAATAAATAAATGTTTCTTTTTGAAGAGTTTCTCACCTCTCCTCTGTCAAAAGTCAAATGAAATTAGTTCTATAATTATAAAAATCAAGTCTAGATTTGCAATCAAGAGTAAGCAAGAAAGAGGGGGAAAAAAGTCAGCAGTTACTCAAGAAATGAATTGAAAATGTCAAAACAGGCCTTACTGAGAAATAATTAAATATTTTTAACAGAGCCTTAACACAGTCTACTGAACTGCTTTGTGTGGGCACTTTTTTTTTTGCATCAGGATTACTCCTAATGAGACGAACCTCTGCAGCGTGCAAGCCTTCATCCTTTCCAACGTAACCGAGATTTGTGAAAGGCTACAGAGAGCTCAAAACAGCTCCACTCACTTTACCTTATACCAAATTTCCTCATAGCAACCCATCAGGAATATGATCAGGGATTTTTTTTTTCTTTGTATTTTTCCCCTAAGGATATTTTATTCATAACAAGCCATAAGTTCTCTCTCTTTCTTTCTGTGAGTGACCCTAATCCTGCACAGACTTTGAAGTCTTCACACAGCCATTTCAAACCCAGTGGCTGCTGTCAGGTTTGGTTTTGAGATTTGGCAGGTTTCTCCTCTTCACAGATTAGTGTTTTCCTCCCCTCTCTCCAAGTTTTCTGACTTTAAAATGACACCGCTCAACAAAAATAAATACTTCTATCTCATGCCAAAAATACAATGATACATAATTTATGTTAAATGAATATGAGAACGTAAGTTTCTACCAAATTGCCTATTTTCTTGATTTTACTTTAAGCAAAGACAATGAAATATCTCACAGCGCTAGTGACAGCAGCACTAAGGGCAAGTATTCTAAAGCTATGTGCAATTGGATCAGTCTGAATTCAAAAGCCTCCGATCTGCTCATATTTAAAATGAAGCACTGTGAGTGTCTGACAAGCCAAAGGTTTAGAGTTAATTTTCTATAGAAAGATACCATAGAACAAAAAGCATACCTTGCTTTGGTAACTTGATATTCTGTTTGGAAGATCTAAAATGAAGCTCTTCTCCCCAAAACTGTATATACTGTGTAACTCAGTTTTTATTACATGTACATTCTTACCACTAGAAAGAAACCATACTCATGCTAAGTTTACCTCCTCAGTTTTAGTTTCCTTATAATTCTACCAGAGAATATATGAAGGAAGAATTTGTTTAAATATTCATATTGAAGAATATTAATAGTGTGTTCCATAACAGATATGATTTGCTTAACATTACCCCATCTTAACCTTTTTACAGTGTTAGTCCTGAATCTGTTATACTTCATACAACTTTTGCTCTATTTTTTTGACTTCTTCAACTTTAGAAACCCTGTAAGCAGCTGCTGATGTCCATGTTCAGAAAAGCTGACTGCTTTAGATTATCCACTGTGAAGTTTACAGATCGAGGGTCTAAAAGCAGACCAAAAGCATGTATGCCTGGGGAAGGAAAACGGGCATAGATGGTAGAACATAATCTATAGTGCAGATACTACAAGAATTTGCTTGTTTACTTACGTTCGCACGTGTCTCCTTTCTGCTGGTATCCTGCCTTGCAGATACACTTTCCAATAGGCACTAACCATTCTCCCTCCGCACTGCAGTGCATCTTCGGAGAGTTCTCAGCCTCCTCTTCTGCACTGCTGACGCAAGTGCCTCGTACTTCAACTAAAGAGGAAAACTCTGAGCCAGTCACTGTATCAGGAAAAATAGCTAAGTTCTCAATGATGGACCAGCACTTCTTGTAGTAGACTTTGACAGAGACCAAAGCAATGCAGGCCCCTACATCCTGGAATGCAAGATAGAATCCTTTTTTGGACAAAGGTCCAATTTCTCTCACTTCTGTGTTAAGTTTCATTTTTCTCTCCCCAAGATCACCCTGGGTAAAACTTTCATCTGCTGCAATAGTGTCTATTTTTACATACAGGTTTTCTCGGATATTCCTGCCAGTGTCGTAGTCTGTTTCATAATAATACAAGTTAAAAGTTTCTTTACAAGTCCCCAGAACTCCAGGAAGACTGTTACAATCCCTCAGAGTGAATTTCAGTTCTACAAAAATCCTTTGTGCATTGCTTTTTGCAATCCAGTTAGTCCGAAGCCAGTTGTTTTGGTTAGGTTCCATGACCTGGCATACCTGGTATGTTCGTATAGGAGTGTAGTTTTCATCCAGTCCACTAATTTCTTCCCACTAAAACAATAACAAAAAATTAGTAATACAAAACAAGCATGCCACAAAATGTAACTAACGCATATTTGAAAAGACTCCACAAAATTCCTTTTTAAACAGTAATGCTTGGTAGAAAACAGATTATTAAAATATTTCTACACATCCTTTTCATCATTTGATGAAAATAGATTTTAGCACAGCTTCAAGAGCTCCTTCCCTCCTTCCACATCTTTTCATATTTATATAACCTTTAAAAAAAACATTTCCATGTCATGTGCACAATTCTGAAGTATAAGTTTCAGAAAAGGCTGTCCAAAATATCAAGTTGTGGTTTCACATTAGGCTCACCCATATTTTGTTAAGACTGTGGGGAAGCAAAGACCAAGAGGAGGGCAATGTTGTTTCCAGAGAAATTTAAAATCAGCAAAGCCTTGCAAGACTGAATCTGTCTAGCTTGTTTGTCTATGTATACAAAACACCCAGTGGAACTTTAGTTCTACCCCATATATATACATATATGTGTATATATATATATATATATACACACACACACACATATATATACACACACAATAAATGATGAAAGTGACATACAGAAAATTTTCATCTTTTCCTTTTCATTCACTCCACGTGATACTCTGCTCTGACCGCAAGTAAAGAACTTAACCAGAACCTCCTTATCCCACATTTTGTTCAGTGGCTACATCTATGTTAAAAGCATCAAATTTCATTTAGTTGGGAGTTCAAATGAAGACCACAAAATTAAATACTTTTGAATAATCCATGTGATTTTAAAGTTTACTGGTTTAAAGCCTGCTTATAATTGTTGTTGCTTTGGGATAGCAACTATATAAAACTGGTGCATAACAATCCTGTCACCTTTGAACATAATTTGGCAATGCCGGAATTTGCACCTCAGACAATGTCTAAGCTACCACCGGAATCAGTTGGGCAAAACTAAACAGGTGTAGCTAAGAAAATATCTGTCTCATCTTTTTCCATATTTCTTGTAACATTTAATTCATAGCAGAAACTGCAGCTGTAATAAATTAGGGATCCTTCAGAGTTATCCTTTACCCAATGATACAGGCAACCATGACTTCTCCATAAGGCACTTAGCCCTCTGGCCCCGAGTCAATAATGCACTTAAACTCACGCTTAAGATCAATGGCAGTACTTAGGAGCTTAATGGTAAGCATGTGCTTAAATGATTTGGGGGGCCAGCAAGCCCTGGCTGGCTGCAGGACTGAGAGCCCTCTGCCCCTCCACAGGCTGGTATCCCAATGCACAGGGTGCCAGTTTCCCGGAGTAGGAGCCCTGCATCCTGCGGCACGTCGCAGGCCTATCCCACAGCAAAGGAGATCACTGCAACACCGGCCTACGGTCCCAAGAAGCAGCAGACGTGGGTAAGAGGATTCGGGAAGTTATCAGCACAAAACACTATATCACGGCTGCAAACATCGAAACGCACACAAGTTGTAAATATCGAAGTGCATTTCAAAGGCCTACAGTTAATACAGGCATGGTATATAGGTTATTGTGCATACATATGGCATTCAATTATTGAAATATATGGTGAAATGATCATGAAATTAATTGGACTTATTATATATGGAACTGGATTTGTTTCAAAGCAGAAAAAAATCTTCAATATACAACTCCTAGAGCTAAAATGCCAGAATTTCCTCTGACATAAGAACTCCTATTAATAATAATAAAAAGCCCTTGAAAGAGGATTTTGGCCCTGTTAAATTGGAAAAAGTAAACAAACAAAAGGACATAAAAATAGTTATTTATACATCTCTGTTTCATACTGGGCAGTATATATTTTTCCTGCAATCTAGTCTAAGCAATCTTCCCCGTAAGACTAAACCAGATTCTACAAGGAGATACTCCAGTTAGAGGAAGCATGGTACTGTTGCAGTTAAAGTACCCTAATGCATCCCTCAACAAAATCTGAAACTTGGTGCTCTAATGTGGACTGAATTGTGTTCTCCCCACCAAAATTTATCCCTACCTCAAACTCCCTTCCATCTGACCCCCAAAAGGAAAAAAAGAAAAATACTTCAGTCAAAGAAAAGAACATAAAATTATGAAAAATTATAAACTGAGAGCAGTTTGTGTTAACGTAAGCAAAAGAAGCTCTACTTAAATCACTTCTATACCAACCCCAAAAAAGTCTAGCTTCCATATTTTGCCAGAACCAAAGGTGAGTTTCACAGAAATTAAAAAAAAAAAAAAAAAAAAAAAAAAAAAAAAAAAAAAAGGAATTATGACCTATGAGCTAGTTCAGCAATCCCAAGGAAGCCCTTTTAAAGAATTCTGCTTTGCTATATAAAAAAAAGTACTAATATATCAGAATGTTTGCCTACTCCATCCTAGGTCACATTTCATTAAGTCTTTTTATAATGACTAAATTTAATGATAGATTTGTAGAAAAAAATCAACTTTTTTATCATCTTGCTGCTGTGTATCATGATAGATGTGCAATTCACTTTTAATATATCCTGTTCTACTGCTTTGTAGCATGTGACGCATTAATGTCTCAGTTGCTTTACCAATGTTTGATATCACTGCTAGATGTAACATTGGCAGCTGAGCGAAACATGTAACGAGTCTCGGCCTGATCTGTGCTGTGATGAAGTAGTTTCTCTCAAAAATCTCTTCTGTTTCTTCTCACGAAATCTTTATTGCATAGCAAGAAAATGCAATAATTAAGAACAGTGCTTGTTGTTGTTATATTATTAAAACTGTATTTTTGTCACTGTGCAGGCAAATAGTTTTGAACATCCTCACATATACAAATGCCACTAATTTTGTCATTACTTTTGATTTGCTTTTAATCTCTGTTTGAAAGTGGCTTCTGCCTTTGAAAGTCACCTTTTACCATTTGTTGAATTTGACTCTACTTTCATCTCCAAGTATGTTGACATGTGTAACATGCGTTGACACGTCCTTCATTATCTATAGGTTAGCCTAATATAATTGCCACCAAGCTAATCTTTCAAATACCTCTAGTAAAGACTTCAATCAATGCAAAATGCTAATGCCAAAGTTATTAGGCATCATAAGTGTTGAGCTCACATTACATTCTTTCTGAAGTCCCCAGATTCGTTTCCAGTTTATGCTTGTATTGATTTTACGATCTTGCTTTTAAAGAAAGACACTTTCAGATTTTCATTCTTCTTATTTAAAGGATTTGTTACACTCTTATATCCCCACTCACACTTCACGCTCTTCTGGCTCCAGATTTCTTAATGCGCTGAAGATTAAGGGCCTGATCCCCCAAGTCCTTGTTCATGTGGGGAGTTGCAACGGATTCGGGCAAGATTGTTTTCATGAATAAGAACTATTCATGTAATTTATTTTTCAGACTGAGCTCAGGGAGGACAATATATGTACTGTATGTCACTGAAAGAGTCCTTCCCCAAGAGCTGAGGAAGATGTGATTTCCATCGTTTTTAATTTGATATAAGCAATTTTCAGCTTTAATTGCATAAAGACGACAATATTTTTTTTTTCCTAAACTTTTCTCTTTTTAATCATGACATACTTCACAATGGAGTTCATGGAGTACCATAAGTTTAATTGCTAAATAAGCCAAAGGTGGCCTGAAACATACAACTGCAGCCTGGTTTCAGATATCGTGGAGCCTAGTTCCAGACATCGACCTCCTCAAATTGTGGGGATGCGTCAAGTCTGGAATATCATTTCAAACACATCTGCAGCATAAATGTTTATATTTTAGAGCACTTCAATCTGTGCTATTCAATTACAAAGAAAACATCGTAAACAAATTTATGATCATTCATTACACAGAAAGTAAAAAACACTTCTAGGAAGTCTCCACACAAAAGTAAATCTAATGCTTCCAAAGGACGAAGGAAAAAGTGACTTAAGACATTGTGTTATAAATAAAGAGAGCTTTATGGTACAGCACAAAGGACTACGCTACAAAAGAAAGCTGCTGAGAACATTTAGGTGAGTTTCTAAAGAGATTCTTCCTTTTAATTAGCTCACATTTGTGCACTGTAACCTGAGGTACACTACTTACTGTTCTCGCAAAGAAAGCCATAAACACTCGCTAGGATGACAGAGAAATATGAGGAAGAACTAGTTTAAAGCGAGTGTTTCAACTGCTTTTGTGAAACATATACAAGCTTTTTGAATTTAATTTTTTGCACAGAGCACTTACCCCATTGGGAGGAGAGGAAATCCATTCCAACTCTGTCTGTTGTGCTTTAGAGTCCAGCAATATTACTAAAAAAAGAAAAGAAAAAAAAAAAAGATTTCCTCTGTTTGTTAAATATAATAAGCAGAGATATAAAAAACAATTTGTCTAACTTAGAAAAAAACACCTCTTGGTTATGAATTTTTTGTTTTTACGATCACTTTATTTAAAAAAAAATTATCTGCTATCATAACTATTAATTTCCTGAAAGTAAATGATTAAATGATGACCTAACATCCACATATATCCAGACACACTTTAATCTTAAAAATTTCCTTGCTTAAGTGTTTTGTTTATATCGGGTTCCTAGATTTTTAATATTCAGGCATTAAGATCCATGATCCCTTCATCTCCTTTGTTTGAGAAAGGACATTTCTGATGTTCTGATCATTACAAAGAGTTATTAAAAATAAAATTTTAAAAAAAAATCAACACAATTTAATTGATTAGATAGGGTTAGTCCTACTTCTTACCTGACATTCCACTATGAAAGCAACAGTCTTTTTGAGTGAGACAGGAGAGAGGGAAAAAAAAAAAAAAAAAAAAAAAACCTTTAGGTGTTAAACTAGGAGATCCATAAATATATGATAAACAGAATTCCAGAAGATATAAGACTCTGCCATTAGCTCACACAATGCATATTCAAAGTACAACATATACAAAACCAGATTAACTCCCTATATAGCAATGGTTTACTAAAACCTTCGTGTCAATATACCTCAGCGAGACTTCCACAAAGCCATTAACTCCAGTAAAAGTGACATTGTTTGCAGCAATACATAATTCCGCTTCAGAAAACGTTAGGTTAATCATAGCCTAATAAAACAGTGGTTATTTTTTTTTTTTTCATTACATATGGAAAGAAACATTACTGATGTTCTTTTACCTCCAAACATATATATTTTTATAAATGCTTTGTATTTAACTCTAGCTATAATCTTCTTTCCTAGCTATTACTATGAGGTTTTGTAAGACTTTCAAGGGGTACATGTGTCTTTTTAGTCTGACAGGTCCAAAAACTTATGTGAAATAAATTTCTGTAACACACGCTTTCAAACAATCAATGCAGTGATGAGCCATATAACCAAGTTTGGTACATTTGGCATTCACCTTCTTCAGAAATCACATACTTACCCTCATACTTCTACTTGGTTAAATAAAAATGCACATTTTATACTTAAACATATTTAATATATTTTACATATAAAACTATATATAGTGTTATACACGGCATTTAACTATATGTTTAACTATATGTTTCAATGTGACTTTCAATGCTTTAAAGTAATTTTGGAATGGCCATAGGCGGGGGTTAGGCTCTTTGCCCTAGTGGAGGCGAATGCAAAATTTCAGAGATCTACTAGAGATGCCGCATGACTTCAAGATATACACATATACATTTAAAGGCTCATGCAGTAATAGCTAAAACATTAGCTGAAGACAAAGCAGTAGGTTCCAAGTCTATATTTCTGCAATAAAGTGAGGCCAGTCATTAAGGTAACTTGGAAGGCTCACTTTAAAAAAAGATTATGTACTTATTTTATTAACCTTGGATACAGGGCTTTACTCTGTAGCACTTTCTACAGCTAAGCAAGTGGGATGCGCGGCTTATTGAACAAGAACGTTTCTAATAATCTGGGGGAAAAAAAAAAAAAAAGAAAAAAGAAAAAGCGGGGGCAGCAGAAGGTGCCAGGCACATTTAACCGCTTCGGCGCCGGCTCCACGGCCGCCTTCCCGCACAGCTCCCGCCTGGAAGCGGTGCCCAGCAGGCAGCAACGGGCACTCCGGGAGGGAGGCAAATAAGCAAATCA
>NW_020455316.1:399977-401816 GCF_003342845.1 Nothoprocta perdicaria | reverse complement strand
CCGCCTCCCGCTTGGGCCGCGGCGCCTCCCGCGGGGCAGACGCGGAGCGGGAGGGCGCGGAGCGCGAGCCCCGCCGCCTGGGGTGCGGAGCGCGGGGGGGCGTCGAGAGCGCAGAAAGGGCGCGTGAAAACGGCGTCCGAAACGCGGGCTCCGCGCCGCGCTGCCCCCGCGCCCCCATCCCTCTGGGGCTCCGGCCTGGGGAGGGGGGCAGAGCCGGGGGGCGGCCGCCCCATCCCGTCCTCATCGCGGGCCGGGCCGAGCAGGTCCCTCCGCAGGGGGCAGCCCCCCGAGGAGCCCCACTCGGCCCTCGCCCCCCAAGGCCGGGGGCGGGCAGAGCCCCACGGGGAGCGGGGCCACCGCTGCACCAGGGAACCTGCCCCTCGCGCCCTCCTCATTCCCCTCCCGGCGTGGCGAGAAACTCGGGAAACTTTTCCCCCGCTCTCCTCTGTTTTCCGTAGCCGGGGGCAGCGGGAAGGTGCGCGCGCCGCTGCGCCCAAGTTACTCGCTGCCCTCTGAACACGCACACGCCCCGCAGGAGTTTCCCGAGCTTGCGGGAGCCGCTAGCGACCGCGGCTCCCGCTCCCGACCCTCCCCAGTGATGCGGGAGCCGCAGGGTGCTAACGCATACGTTACTAATACAGATAACCATACAGTGCATGCAGATATGCACAGACACGCGCTGTATGCACACGCGCGTGCAGGGGATGCGGGGCAGGCTGCGCCCCGAGCGCAGCCCCACGTGCTGGGGCTCCGCGCAGCGCGGGCAGCCCGCACCTTCCCTCTCTCCATCCCATCTCCCTCCATCCCTCCTCCCGTCCCTCTCCGGGCCAGGCCGGGCCCACTCGCGCTGCCACGCGCCGCTCCGCGTGTGCGCGCGCGCCTATGTGTGTCCTCCCGTCCCTTTAAATAAACTTTTGAAGCGCTGCCGAGGAGAGGCTCCTCTTTCCCTCTCTACCATCGCCTTCTTCTGCTCAAGGTAAAGGACATGTTAATTGAGGGATTATTTTTCAAGCTCCGGTTACAGGCTCGAAGCAATAATTTTACTGTGGGCCCATGGTTTGATGAAAAATATTGACGTATCCGGGTGTGGGGAGGCGGGGGTAGCAGCCCCACGCGCATACGTACGAGGAGGCTCCGAAAATGCCTCTTTTCTCCCCCTTGCCGCCCCAGAAGATGGAGACGGAGCTCAGTCCCCGGCTGTCAAACGCGAGCAGTGCGCTGCTTTAAACCACCCGGGATTTTCTCAGCACCAGAGCAGAGATTCCCGAGCGGACTTCGCGAATCGATTCCCTGTCCCCGCCGCTCGCAGCCCCCTCGGTCTGCGCTGGGAACCCGCGCGCTCGCTGCGCGCTCGCTCGCTGCCCCGCGCCGTGCGGGTGCCGCAAACCGCCCCCCGCTCCCCCAACCCCTCCGGGGAGGCCGAGGGCGCCCACGGAGCGGACCCGAGGCTGGGGGGGTGGGGGAGAAGGAGGGGTGCCCCCCATCCCTTAACCCCCCAAAACCAGAGATGGCCCCGGGCAGCAGCGGCCCGGACGGGGCGCCCAGGCCCCGGCGCCCTGCGAGGCACCGGGACCCCGAACTCCGCACCCCACGGGGGAGGGGGGGGGAACGAGAGGTCGTGACACGACCGGCGACACGGCGGTTCCCCCCGCTCCCCAAAACTCGTGCCCTGGCATCACGTGCGAGCGCCTCCAGACCGACCTCGCTCCCCGCAGGAGAGGCGCCTGTCCCGCTCCCTCGCGCATCCCCCGCGAACGCCTGTCTCTTCCCTCCCTCCCCAGCTCAAAACATACCTACATGCATACATACATACATATACATATATATATTTTTTTTTTT
>NW_020455316.1:334517-399817 GCF_003342845.1 Nothoprocta perdicaria | reverse complement strand
AAAAAAAAAAAGAATAAAAAGCAATAAATAAGCCCAAACTTTTGCTGCCCGCGTCGCCCTTACCTTCTTTCGCAGCCTGTGCCTCCCCCGTGCGTGCGAAGCGGAACAGCCAGACGGAACACCAAATAATCCAAGGCGGGAGCGCTCTCCGCAAAACCATGGTGCGGGCACGGGGCTGCCTTGTCTCGCTGCTTCGGGCTGCTCCTCGGCGCTGCCGCCGCTTGGCGGGTGCGAGAGGACGGTGGAGACTTGGCCGCGCTCGGCTCGGGCTCGGCGCTCCCTCCCTCCCGGCCGCCTTTTCTCCTCCTCCTCCTGCTCCCCGTCTCCTCCTCCTCCCGCCGCTGCCGGCGCCGCTGCCGGCTCCGCTCCGCGCCGCCTCTTCCACCGCCTGCGAGCCCCGACTGCGGCCGGGCCGCGCGCGCCGCGCGCCGCTAATACCAATCAGCGCCGGGGGGCGGCACCGCGGGCGGCGGGGCGGCACATCCCTCAGCGTGACCGACAGCGCCGCGCAGCCAATCGGCAGCGCCTCTCGAGCCGAGACGCCGCATGAGTCGCGGGGGCCTAAGGGGCGGGGCCGGCGGCGGCGACCAATGAGCGGGCGGTGGTGTCGGATTGCCGCTGGTGCCGAGGAGACCCCGGGCTGCGCGCGGCGCGGCGGCGGTTGAGCCGGAGCGGAGCGGGGAGGCGGCGGCGGCGGGACATCGGGACTGGGCTGTCCCGCGCAGCCCCCGCACGCTGCCCCGCACCCTCAAGGACCAGGGCAGTGCCCGGCTGCCCCCGGGTTGCCCCCGGGCTGTCCCCGGCGCCCGCGGGCGGCTGGAAGCGGCGGGAGCGCCCGGAGAAGAAGCGAGGGGGTCCCAGCCCGATCCCGGCGCTGCCCTGGGCCGGTGTCCGCGGCAGAGCGCGCCCACGGGCCGTGCGGAGTGGCGTCGTGGCGGCGAGCGGTGCTCCCGGGACGGTTCCTGCCCGAAAGTCAAGTTCCCGCAGACTTATACTCTTAAGAGATATCTTGCACGCGTTATTTTTTTTCTTTATTTTCTTTTTATATTCCCAAAATACTAGTTACTAATAAATGACTTATTTTTTTCTTGGTGGGAGGGGGTCGCTTTTTACCCGCGCCGCATGTAGCCGGGAACGAGGGTAATCCGCTAACAATGAGACAATTAAGGAGGAGAGAAGAAAAAGGAAGAAGGAGAGAGAAAGAAAGGAGAAGGAGAAAAAAAAAAAAAAAAAAAAAAGCCAAGGGAGTAACTTGTCCGACGTCTTTGTCAGCGCTCAGCCCTGCGGGCCGGGAGGGCGCTTGGCTTCCCCTGCGCACCCGCTGCGCCTCGCCCCCACCCCTCAATATTTATAAAACCCAGATCAACCTCGCGAATAACTCGCCGCTTTTGCGAGCGAGGCAGCGAAACTCGCGGCTCGCTCCGAGGAGGCGGCGCGGGGAGGAGCGCGGCGGCCCCGGGCGCTGCCCGCGGCCCCTCCGCGCCGCGGAGCCGGCCGAGCCTCCCGCTGGCCGCCTCGCTGCCGCTTTTCACTCGTTTCTCGCATCACTTTTTGTTTTCTTTTCGCTGCCCGAAAGCGCTTTTCTTTCGCGTGGAAGAAGCGCGGCGTGAGCGCTGGGACTGCCCGCGCCTGCGGAGCGCGGGATGTCACTGCGACCCGCGGGCAAGGACGGGGGGGAAAGGGCCTGGAAAAGGAAAAGCCTTGCGCAGAAGCCCGCACACATGCGGGAAATGCTGTGGCATGAAAGGAAATCTAAATGGTGCGGGGGAGATGGTATGTGATCCTTAGGTAGATACAGCAAAATTAGGATTTTTTTTTTTTAAACAATATACTCAGCATTGATAAGCAAATACTTCATTCCAGGCTTCTGGCACTTCCAGGCGGTTTCACTTCTGAGAGTGGCGTGGAGATGGTGTCTAAAAGTGTGCTGTGTTTGCCTCCCTTGCTGAATAACCAGCGCTACTGGTTAGAATATGCCTTTTTTTTTTTTTTTTTTTTTTGCCCCCATCACATTCAGAATAGCCTTTACATAGCCATAATGTCTGTAGGCAAATTCTGCCCTCTTGATTTCGTCATCCTTTCTCGTCTCTCATTCCCACTCTAACATATATATATCCAGAAAGGGGAACTGTGTAGAACTGAGTTTACTTGTTTTTATAAGGCTATTTTCACGTAAATACCTGCATGCAGGTAGCACGCAGCTTCCTTGCAAGTTCATGGGTAAAGCTAGTTTCTCAGTGGCATACTCAGGCAGACGTGGGAAGACCTTATCCTAGTCAGTCCTCTACAATTTCCTACCATAAAGTAGGAAATGTTACCACATTTCAATACAACACCACAACACCACTAAGCTAAAAAGACAATTATCAATGAGCTCTTTTTTTTTTTTTTTTAAGGATTTGAAGCAACCGAGATTTGGAATGAGTATGCCCATAAAAACATTAAGAAACTAATTAAATGAATGTAAAGGACGTAAATAGTAACAGCATGGGTCTATGTCCTGTGTATGGTGCTAAACAAACCACTTATTTTCACTGTCACTTGCTTTTACAATAATAATGCTACCCTATTGTGCAATCTTGTATGTGTATGTGTGTTTTTATAAGGATACTTATATGAGGTTATTAAAATTGCATGAAAATATTAACCATTAAAGAATATGTACATGTGGATGTATAGATTGTACAGGTTTCTGAAAAAAAAAACATTTTTCTCTTCCCAATCAATTCATTTTAAATACCCTGCCTTCCTGATAATTGTAAATTGAGCTAAAATGACAGTTTTGCAGTATCGCAGTTACACCAAAACACTGTAGCCAGATTAGGAGGACATATAGCATTTCTGTTCCTTTTTTTTTTTTCCTCTTTTCCTTCTTCACTTCCCACACATGGAATCTCTATGAAATAGACTCAGAAGTTGAAATCCTTTTTAGTTGAATTTGAATTTGTTTTTTTTTTCTTTGCTGCTGCAATGCTTTGTTTTTTTTTTTCTAATACTTTACAGGTTGTATCATCCTACAAAATACAGTATTGCATCTCATCCTGCGGAGTGTTGCTATTTATCTTCTGTGAAGAGAAACAGGAAAGAGATAATTTTACAGCTAAACCAAAATGCTCAAGGTAAATGCACTATAACCATCCATTTTGGCATCAAAATCTGAAGAAAAAAAAAAAAAAACAATTGGGACCCTCATTCCATTCAGTGTGCTATGATTCACGTTACACTATCAAATTAAACAGTTCAGTGGAACAATAGAATCAAAGATATTAATGTTGTTTTTGACTCTGTTCTGTTTTGTTTTTGCAGATAATCACTTTCTGCTTGCTGAAAATCTGAAGGCCAGATTCAGTCTGTATTTAAATTAGAATGTATTTCGAAGGACTTTCTTGACACTAGCTTCCCCCTGTATCTTCACCACGTAATTCAATCTGAATTTGCAAGTAGTATGTGGCAATTTCTAAGGTAGTACTACCATACGTAAGGAGCTGTGTGTGGTTTGGAAGTAGTTGATTTTTTTTTTTCCATAAAGCTCCCTTTTTTGCAGGATTCAGAAGTGCTTGCTTAACTATTGTGTACAAGGCTAACGCAGATTCAGAATAGTTTCGCATAGGTGTTGAAGGTTAACCTCAGACACGCTCTGTGAAATGATATTGAATCTTGTGCTTGTCTACACAGGAATGACCTTTAAGACCAGTTTTGAGTGAAAACTTATTTGAAGTGCATTTTAGAATGATGAGAGTAGAAAACACAATCAAGTAATAGGAAAAAAAAACCCAGATTGGTTAATTGCTTTCTTAATCCCAGTGTTAATGATACTCTACTTCAGTAATGCATATAATACAATCGTAATATTAATTTTTTAAATTTAATTTTTTCAATGTAATGGCATTTACCTACCAAATCCAGTCCAGATGTAATTTTCCTTAGTGAGTTAATTTCAGCTCTTTTCTCAGATTTGCAAGTCAAAATAGCTGTATTATAATGAAGAAAATGCACTCAGTAAATATTACAAGTTCACAAAGAAATTGTAGTGAATTGGGAATAGGTGACCTGAAAAGCGTGCTAACATTAAAAAGAAAAAATCCTTTCTTTAGTTGAAATCTGTGTAGATTTGTTTTTTAGCTATTTTAGCACAAATCAAAAATTGTGCTACAAAGCTTCACTCTTTAAAGCCTTCACATAGAACAGAATGGTGGTAATATTCAGATTATTGTCATTGTCAATTTTTGCCATGGTGAGTTTAAAGTGTGCTAAATAGATATCTGGATTCTTAAAAAAAATCTATAATTTTTCAATACATTGTCTAGAGCTGTCAAGAAAAAGGAGCAAGTAGTGTCATCTTGACATTTAATGGAAATGAAATTAATTCAGCTGCACAATAGAAATTATATTCATGTTAAATACATGTGTGAACATGACACACATTCTGCTTTTCCTGAGGAACAGTGGCAAAGAGTTCTACAGAGTCAAAAAAATATCTTACGTCGGGGTCCTGCAAGACTGTTTGAATCTGAAAAACTGAATCTGAAATGAAAACACAAGAAAAATAAGAGCCTTTAGAGCCTATACTGTGCCTGTATTGATCACTGTTCAGTGCCTGTTATTATATCTCAGTGTGGGATATATCTCCAGTATATCTGGAAGCCCCAGAAGGGGTGCCAGCATCCGAGCATAGCATCTGAAGTTATTCAAAAAAGAGGCAATTTCCTTTGCTGTGAATTAAAGGCATATCTTTGTATCTGCATGCTGCAAAAACTACCCATTCACATAACCATATGCTGACTTCAATACTTTATAAGCTTTGATGTTTTGTGTTTCTAGGAGGTTTGTTGTGTTAAAAAATGCATACAGAAAAGACTCATCAGAAGAGTAGCCAATTCTTGTTTCAGTTAATTGATAGTAAGTAGTAGATAAAATCTGGCAGTGTGCTCCAGCAAGGCTGGAAGGCCAACATCTTCCTGTTCTTCATCACTGCAAGTGACATCTGATCACTTCTATCTTTGACTCTCCTAGATTCTTATTTCTCTCAGCCAAGATGAAGTGAAAAATCAAACCCAGTAGTTTTCCTGTTTCCAGATACTGAATCCTCCTCCTACAGTCAGTCTCAGTTTCTTAATAGGTCTGAGAAAGAACATGAATGGAAGGAAAAAAAATACCCCTCAGCTCCATTCTATGTTGGGAGGTAAGGAGAAGGGAAAAGACAGAATAAAAGAGCAATTGTAAAAACCCTTATTTAGTTCCGAAAGATAAACTGCAGATTGCAGTGGCAGGAGTTCCAATGCTTTCATCTCCAAGTCTGGGAAGTACCGTGATATGGAGGAAGCCACCACCAGGAAAACTGCTAGTGCATGTGGGAGAAGTTGTTCCTTTGAGCAGAATAATTTAAGAATTTAAGAACTGCATCCCTCAGGAATACAACCCTCTGCACATCTCCTTTTTTACCACATTTTACACATTCTCATACTCTGTCGAGTTTCCATTCACATATACTGCCAAGTCTATCCTTATCTATAAATTTACCTTCCTCCCGCCAAAATCATTATCCACTGTGGATAAATCACATCACTGACAATTAATGCTGATCTATGACAGTTTGTCTTACTTAAGAGAGTTGAAGTTTAGCAGATATGTTCAATCACCAGACCTTTCGGTATGCTTTATGTACTTTATCTCCTGCAAATGTGGAAGCTCATATGATAGCAAGTTTCGCAGGTACATAATGTTTATTCAAAACACATTTACTTTTGAATTGAATTTGCCAACTGTAGTTTCCAGATGTGATTTTTTTTTTTGCATTTACTCTACTAGGATGGAGATTAATAGAAGTAGCTAGCAAACCATCTTTATACAGTCAACTATGTTTTATCTAGAAGATTAATCTTATAACTAGTGCAGGGATGATGCAAATCCTCTGTAAAATTAAACTGTGTGACTCCAATAATGAAAAAAAAGAAAGAGCTGTATTTGATCCTAAACAGCAAGCCAACACCTGCTTGAATCGGTAAACACAGATTGGAAAATAAACCATAAATATTGTAACACTGCCTCTGGACCCTTCCTATCCCTCCGACAATCAGAGCAGGTATCTCTATCCCCATGACAATGTGTACCACCAACTGGATAATTTCACCCCAAACAGTCATCACTGAATATTCTTTTTATTTTTCACATACACTTCTCAAGTCACCTCTAACCTGTCTCTCTTCTGAAGCCCACATTCAGGTAATACTTTCCCCTTGTAAATGGTTCCACTGATCTAGGTTAGAGTTAGGTGCTATCCAGCCTGATGAGTGACATTCTCAGGTAAGCATCCTTAAAGCTCCTTCAGATGGGAATAATTTAATTTTATTGAATATAAATCTAAATCACTACATCTGTCCGTTATATCTGGTTTTTTTGGGTTTTTTTTTTTTTTTTTTTTTGGTTTTTTTTTTTTTGAGGTGATTATTTCAAGTGTAGGCAATAAGCAGTGTTGAATGATGGGGTTTAGGGGGGATTGTACTTTTTTTTTTTCAAGCTTTTTTTTTATTATTTTTCAATAATGACACAATAAGCAGTTGTCACTGAATTGTAGAGTTTCTAGTGATGTCTAGATCTTTCACTTAAATGGTTGCAATAAATTTTAAGCCCATCAATCTAACTGAGTAGTTCTTTTTCTTTCTGGTGAATAACATGGCAGCTGTCTACAGTAATTCATCTGTGTTGCCCAGTCGCTTAGAGGTAGGCCTTCTGATCTATTGCATAACCTTTCCTAATCTTGACGACCCTGAATAATCTTTTGCTACATCACTGTCCGCCACTTCTGCAATAGGTAATAAATATATTAAACCATGCTACTCACACTACATACCTTGGAGTGTTGGAGTGTCCTCTAATTCTCTTGTTTTTATGATGAAATCAACAAATATTAATACACTCTATTTTCCATCTCATAGTCAGATGATAGTTCTTGGCATTTGTCTGCCTCATATTCTGTAATTACTTAGGTCTTAACAGTTGTCTTTGGGAAAGCTCAACAGATTTTTCAGTATCATTTTACTTTTGTCGTTTTTAAACAATATGGCTCAAAATGTTAAAATAAAAAAGAAATTGTAATAAACGAATTTACAGCATGTTTTATTTCCCTTTGCTTTTTGCATTTAAAAATATAATCAGTTACTCAAATAACATTAAACGATAGCAGATATATTCATATAACTGGCAGACTGGAATCTTTTTTAAAAAAATATCTGATTTGTTCTGTCCATGAGGTAATCTAGTTTTATCATTTCTTAATATATTTTATTAGCTATTACAGAACTATTACTCTACCAGACATATTTCTAAAACGAGTATGTTATAACAATAATTCCCACAATAAGACATGAACTTGCCTAACTGAGCTTCCAGAAAGAAAGAAAAAGAAAAAAAAAGGAAAAAGGAAAAAAAAAAAAGAAAAAAAAAAAGGAAAGAAAAAGAAAAAAGAGAACAAAGTAGTTCCACTGATGAGCACATCTGCCAAGTACCTTTCAGCAGAAATCAGCTCCTAGAATCCAGAGTTCTAGGAGAAAAACTCTTACACTACATCTTCCCTACTTTGGTGTTAATATATAGCTTCCTGGTTATCCCATATGGATAGTGGGAGTCTGTTTTTCCCCAAATGAGCACAATGTTCATTGCTACACCAAAAAGCAGTAGTGAGCTTCCTGCAATTTACAGACAAAGGCCATGGGAGGCTAAGACAGTATGAAGTCACCTTTGTATCCTTCGGAGTCTGAGAAATGTAAGTGTCCGTGGTGTATCCGAAGGTGCTCCGGGGGCTTGGGTAAATCACGGCTCGTTCCTGGGGCTGCCCAGGGGCAGTTTCAGCCTCTGCCATCCACGACCTGGTGCTAATGGGCACCTCCTTTCAGAAGTATCACCCCTAGCTACTCCCCTCACTCAGATTTACAGGAGTGAGCTTTGAAGGCTGCTTCGTGGCATGCCTGTACACAGGATTTCCTCTCCCAGAAACAGTGATTTTAGGGCTTTTGTGCCATTTCAGTGCCTTTGTCCTGCCATGTGTCTTGCGTATTACCAGCTGCAGCATAATTAAGCTAGGCTTTAGGTGCTTAATCAGGCTCAGCAAAATAACAGTTTGTCACATTCCTTCCAGCTGAAATCAGTACATAGCTTTAAGTCTGCACTGCCTCTACTGTACCTGCGAGTAACTGCTGTCAGCTGGCAAGAGCTTCATCTGAATTCAGATTCACTAGTAGATTAATTTAAGATCCTCTTTCAAAACAAGTGCTGCACTGTGCATGTTCAAACCAAGGTTTTCAGTACATTTTTTTTTTGTGTGTAAAATATGCATATGTATATGTATACATAATTTCCTGAGAAACTCAATAGTCTCAGAAAAACGAAACACAGAGATAATACAGTTTGATGCACGCAGCACTGTGTACAGAGGGCCAGTTCCTTATCTCCTGTGAATTGACATAATTGCAGCAATATTATGCTAGTTGGGGCTTTTTGGCAAGAATTCACGGCAGTTACATAATTAATTTCAGTGTATTCTAACCTGCTGAAATTCATGCATATTTTTAGGCATGGCTTGTTCAGTCTCAGTGATTTTTGCTTGTAAATTCCCTTTGGATATGCCTTCAGATTGCCCATGGATACGCTTCTGTCACTGTCGCTTTTAGAGTCACCCTCGGAATTCTTCTATGTATCTAATTCTTGTAGAAGTCAGGGGGAGGTTTAGATGCACATATGCAATAGGTCTGGATGTTGGTCAAAGCTCTGTGGTTCTGAGCTGCACTGAGATTCCTCCACAGATGCTGCTGATGACTAAGCACTGTGGGCCACTGCGTTCCCCTGTGCGGCTCTCTGGAGTTAGCAGTTCCTTATGCACCTGTGAAGATTTCTACCTAATGGTGAGTTTTGCTATTTAAATCTTTCAAATTAGCACTATAAGGCATATTACTATAACATGAATATCTATATATTTTTTTCTTTCTGAACAAGAATTCAGCAGAATTTTGTGACAATGGGGATCTTTCTTTCCCTTTTTCTCTCATTATTTTCTCACTTTCCAGGCTGAATTTGCTAGGGAGCTGGGCCTTTTTCCTGAGGAAATCTGCCATGTAGTTGAGAGAGTCACCTAGAGTGGGATTGGAGATGTTAGAATTGCCTTCTTCCACCCAGGGTTACTGAGATATGGCACCTCCTGTGCTCCCTTGTACCTTAAGGATGTGCAGATCTGTGTGACTCACCCTCTTGGCTCAGTTGCAACACTGTCCTGTAAAAAGTCAGGGAAGAAGAAGAGCAGAGCTCGCTCCCCACGGCTGCCTCTCCTCCCTGCTCTGAGAGCCCAGGCAAGGCAGGAGGGAGTCGGATCAAAGAAGGGGAGTGTTGGGGGTGAAGCCAAGGCAGAGTCAGGCTGCTATGCAGACAGGCCAACAAAGTTGTCATCATCATGGACACTGAAGTAGTCACCTAACAGTTTTGGAATTGTCTCGTATGATTTATGTTCTTGGTACTGCATAGTGTCCAGGCCTTACTGACCTTCTTTTCTCACCTTCAGTTTTGCTGTTCATAGAGAATTATCCAGTGTTGTTGATAATTCTCAGCAATGTGTTTTTTTAAACATTACTTTTCACATATAGCTTTGATTTCAAAAGGTGTCTGTCTGTATCGAAATGATGGAAAGCCAGAGGAGTTCATAAGGAGGCTAAAATAACAAGTATATTTAAAAATGACATTTGCTTATGGTTTTAACTGTTATGTCTCTCTAGCATGCAGATCCACTTGATAACCCCATTTAACTGACAGCTAGGTCACATTAATCAGACTACTACTATAACTGCCTCTTTCTACTGGCAACTGCATTTTGTTTCCAAGCAGAATTCCATATGGTTATGACCAGTGCAGAGACAGAGCTAATTCAGCTGTGCTTTGCTCAGTTGCATTAAGATGTTTTGATACATGGAAGAAATTTAATTAGTTCACATCAAAGTTGCACCACCTTCACTGATAGGTGAAATTGGTGTGTAGTTGTATGAGATGAATCAATGTGAACCAGCATAAACTCTGGAAATTTAGCTTTCAATGAGCTGCTTAATGCAGCTCAGAAAGGCAAATCCCGGCACCATGAAGTGAAATAAACAAATGAAAACTGCATGATTAAATGCTTTCATCTGGAAATTTTGTTGCAATATTCAGAAACTCTATAAATTCTTCTAATTCATCATACTCTTTGTTTATTGCTAATAAATTAATGTGCTAATGGAAGGAATTCATTACTCTTTCTACACACTTGACTAGTTGCAGGTCATTTATTAATCTGTGTTATCTGGTAAGACTAAAACCAACTGTAATTACATTGTTAAACATTGATTAATAAGCAGCCTACATCACTAATATATGCAACAAGCAAGATACAAATTCTTTTTAAAGATTTCGTGTAAAATTTCTGTGTTCCATTGGGAATAAGGAAATCTGGATCTTCATCAATATTCATTTTTGTAAGATCACATTTGCTTGTACAGCTGTATCTCTAAACACCTTTTGGAAACAGATTAACAAGCAAATTCAATTACACTAGAGTAAACTAACTGCACTCACAAAGTGGTATTAATGTGCTAAGCGTAAAATTTAGAATGAAACTTTTTTTTTTAGTCTATAGCCAACCAATCTTTTGTTTTATTTTGTATTCCTACTTTATTCATGTAATTAGGCATGCATCTATTTTAAGTCCAGTTGTATTTTACAGATTTAGAAACAATATAGCAATTGGCAACACATTATTAAAAGCACAGTGGGTTTCTGTAGCCCGCTTTTGTGGATTTTCAGTAAAATCAGTTTGATTGAAGTGAAACACAGAAAATTATTGCTTGTCAAAAGCCTGGATTATCATTAAGGGCAAATAAGCAGAATGCCTCTGACACTTGACAAAATTGGGGAACTTATTTTTATGGTATAACACTACAAGAAATAAAGTAGATGGAAAGAAGATGCTTTTAGAAATGATGTTTTAAGACTCTCCTCAATTAATCATACATGACATATATCATTTTATAGCAGCTCTATTGCTAAGGGCATGTCAGTATTTCCATTACAAACCTATATTTCAAAGATTTATAAATGAGCTACAAAAATTAAGTTGGGCTCAAATTTTTCATTCACTCAGTCTGGGGTATTTTTTTTCCCTCACATAACTTTAAGACAATCTGTTTTGCCTTTTTGAGGTGGAAGGAAGACTGCAAAGGGACCAGAAATAAGAAGTTTAGGATGATCTTTCTGTTTATATAACTTTAATAAAGGATATAATTTAAGAGATAATTTAGGAGAACTATAATTCAAGCATATGTGCAACTGGGAGCTAGACTTGAGCTGGACAGAAGATAATGAGGGGTGTAATTCACACACTCTTTTATTCTTATCTCCCTGCAGAATCACACATTTTAGCTTGTATGAGAGCTGCTGAAATTTTGTGCTCAGCCTTCCAACCCCTGTGGGTTATTTCTTCTAATTTTATTACTGATCAGGGATTAGACAGCTGTTTTCCAACTCATTCAAATTTATGATAGTTTAGAACAGGACCTGCAATGGCCATTGCACACTTTGAAATAGAGTCTCTATTATTTCTATAGAATTGATGGTCTGAAATGAAGTCAGTGATTCTTGGTGGTTTGATTAAATTGACGTTCTCATTTGTGGTGGTTGTCCTTTTTGAAAGTTGGAACTGTTATATATAGTGCAAAATAGGTATCACTAGAAATGCCGGACAAACAGTAAGCTCAAAAGTGCTGTGATTCTTCAATACTATAAGAAGGTAGACGTCCTGTTAGGTAATTTGAAGTCTTCAAGAGAGATGGTGAGAAGTTCTTAAATATATTTTGAGGAGAATCAGAAGCATATTTTGAGACTCATGACCAGAAACTCATTACCTGAGGATATTAGAAATAGCTCAGTAGTTCTTTATTATTTACTGAATTGAAAAAAAGTTCTCCATCTGTGAGGCAGAATGTATACTGTTATTAGAATTAAGGAGATCTCAGCTCTACTACAGTTTTCTTACCTACTTTAACCAGGTCTGTCCCAGGAAATTGTGTCTTTGACTATCCTATGAAACTGGTACAGAAGCACCGATATTTCACTACCCAACTTGCTTAACCACCAAAACAGGTGTTTGCATCCAGATTCCCTATGGTGAATTGTACCTGCCTATGCAAACTCTATGCCAAGGATTTGTTTGCAAAAGTGCTAGTTGGTTCTAGCTAGATTCTAGATTTAATTATTTAGTAGTAAAAAAAAAAAAAAAAAAAAAAAAAAAAAAAAAAAATCAATGTTTCAGAACATTCCTCAACAGAATTTTATTTACTAATACAGACATAGACTTTGAGGCCATACAAACTGACAGGATGAATATAGGTTTGTTTGGACAGAATTGAAATGTGTAATCGAGGTGAAGTGTGACAGTACTGAGTGGAGGAATCCGGTATTAGAGAGCCAGAGCTTCAAGCTGCTAAAGATTATGTTATCTGTGAAGTTGATAGCCTCGAACAGACAGTGCGTAGACATGTGCCGCTATCTGCACGTCATACATCCACTATAATAAATTCTTGCTTATTTCAACAAGGAAAAACACTATTTCAGAAAAGCTAAAATATTCCCTTGGCTCTCCTTGGTGTACTATCTTGGGATAAGAAAGATCATAGAAGATGCTCTTTCAGTCATTACTAAAATGTATTCAAAATGTATTCTTTTCACAGTGCACTTACAATAGACAAAAGCTAACGATCACTGCCTACCACCCAGTAAACCAAATGAACCTGCAAATGAACTAACCAAGTATTGCAAGTGAACCACACAGTCTTTTCAGTGACTGAATGAGAGACTGGCCTTTTTATCTTCTCAGCTTTATTAATGTGCACAAGAACATGGCACGTGTGTCCACTTGTTGCTGTTTGGCAAGCTCGACAGGCTGCTGCTAAATATGATCCCAGAACTCATGCGAAAAATAGATTTAAATGGGCAGAAAAAAAAGACAGTTGCAGAAGGAAGAGAGTAAAAATATATTTTGCTAAAAAAGATAGAAGACAAGAACATAAAATAGAGATTTTGCTGCAAATTCTTAAGAGCTTAAAATATAGTCCAGCTTCTGCTGACTCAGAAACTTGACAGCTATTTAGGAGTATGAAAGTGCCCTCTAAAGAAACAACTTTAGTGGTGAACAATTTCTGGGTTTAAAAGTTTAAGAAGAGATGTTTTCCATGACTTTATTAATGTCATTGAAATGTCAATGGCATTTTTGTTATTGTTCTGAAAATTCTAAACTTTCTACTGTTTTTGTAGAAGATAGAAGTGAATGTCAAAATGTAGGATCTCAACTTCCTGTTCTCATTACTTAGCATTTGTGAGGTTATTTACTATTTGTGAAACCCAGGGTAATAACTAATTTAAAAAGTGGGTTTAATAGCTTCATTCATTTGAACAGGCTATGCTTAAGGTTTTGTGGAGAAAATAAATGAATACTTTTTATTTTGTTTGAGAATATGTTGTTTAATATTTCAGTTAATAGTGGAAGAGTAATTATACTTTTTTTCTTATTTGCTATTTAATTATCATTATACAATATCAACTATTATGACAATAGTAAATATGATGTAAATAGTAAATATGATAAATATTAATGTAAATAGTAAATATGATACAAAAACTAAGATAAAAAGATGAGGAAAGCATGTGTAAATGAAATGAGAGGAAGTGTGTCCAGTGAATAGAGTGAAGAGTATTTAGCATGACTGGAAAATCACATCATCTGAAAAATTTAAAGTTGGAGTTCAGGCATGGCTGAAGTATCCAGTGGATTCATGCTGTATTTTGGGGGGTAACCAGAAATAGAGTGGCCAAACAGTATAGAATCATAGAATCATAGAATCATAGAATGCCGAAGGTTGGAAGGGACCTCAGAGGTCATCGAGTCCAACCCCCCTGCACACGCAGGGTCACCTAGAGCACGTGGCACAGGGCTGCATCCAAGCGGGTTTTAAAGATCTCCAAAGAAGGAGACTCCACAACCTCTCTGGGCAGCCTGTTCCAGTGCTTTGTCACCCTCACAGTGAAGAAATGCTTCCTTAAGTTCCTGTGGAACTTCCGATGCTTCAGTTTGAAGCCATTTCCTCTAGTCCTATCCCTGCCCACCACTGAAAAGAGGCCGCCCCCCTCCTCCTCATTGCCTCCCTTGAGGTATTTATACACGCTGATCAGGTCCCCCCTCAGCCTCCTCTTCTCCAGGCTGAACAGGCCCAGCTCCCTCAGCCTTTGCTCATAGGGCAGATGTTCCAGGCCTCTGATCATCCTCGTAGCCCTGCGCTGGACTCTCTCCAGCAGCTCCACACCCCTCTTGCACTGGGGAGCCCAGAACTGGACGCAGTACTCCAGATGTGGCCTCACCAGGGCTGAGTAGAGGGGGATGATCACTTCCCTCGACCTGCTGGAGACGCTTTTCTTAATGCACCCCAGGATCCCGTTGGCCGCCTTGGCCACCAGGGCACACTGCTGCCTCATGGTCAACTTGTCGTCCACCATGACACCCAGGTCCCTCTCTGTGGGGCTGCTCTCCAGCAGGTCCACCCCTAATCTGTACTGGTGTCCAGGGTTATTCCTCCCCAAGTGCAGGACCCTGCACTTGCCCCTGTTGAACCTCATGAGGTTTCTCGCCGCCCAGTCCTCCAGTATATTTCTCTGGTATCACAAATGATTACTGGTAAATGTCTTCTGACTTTTGTACGCTCATGATACATGAGATTGGAAGTATGGAATGTATATGTGGAAAACTTCACAAAGTAAAGATTATTTGTGGATATTCTTACTGATGTCAAAGATTCCATACATTTTAACACAAACAAACATTCCTTATAATGTTTCTATTCTATATTTTATTCTATATTTGTACTGAATTGTAATTATTCTGTTGTTTTAGCTGTTTCTTCCATGGACTAGAATGAGTACTGTGAATCTTTGGTGACCAACCACTTACTTACCAACATTATTGATCAAGAGAAGGATCTTCATAAATTGGATGGGCCTCACAGACATAACTTCTAGCCTAAAAATTGTTGATTCACTTAGATTTTAACAAAAATAGTTGGTTCATTAACCAACCATGTCTGTATCTCTGTGGTATGTTGTTAAGCAATGGTTCAATCAGTGGAATTAAAGAGGAATTACAGAGCAATGTTCCAACTAAGTATTACAGCCACTTAATGACTCACCTGCAAATGTTATCACAAAGATCATTTAGCTCGTGTTTTCAGTGCATATGCTGCATTTGAATTACTCTTTTTGATTAGTCTAGCTTGACTGAAGCTTTACAATACATAGTAGTGTGTGAGTTGTTGTGTCTGGTCCTGTCCTGAGTTGTGCTAGGATAGCAAGAGTTTGGGGATGGATATATACTCAAAGGACTGAGAAACAGTTTTTATCTCTTTTCTGGAAATGCAGAGAAAACTAGAAGATGCCACCAGAGAAATATTTGGCTGTATTTGATTGTGTTGTCCCTAGCCTGATTGCAGAAGCAGCTCATGAGTTGCATTCTTTTGAATCTCAGCCTGCATTAGTCTTAAGGCTTGTTACCTCAAACTAAAAGCATCAACTGACATTAAAATATTTTCTGCGAGAATTCAAGTTAGGAGCTTAAATAGCCCCATAGAGTAGCTTTGGATGATAGGAGTATGGTAATATACTGTGAGCATGCCTGATTTCAACTAGTTTTGAGACATAACTAGCAGGCTCTTTCTAATTTTGCATACAAGCTCTCCCGTATTCTTATTTGTGTGTATCTATGGATATAGTGCTGCACGATACAGGCTGAAGGTGTTAAATAAAGGAGAGAAAGAAAAAGGTTCTGATATGCCTCTTAAGAAAATACAAATGTTTCTGTGGTCATGATTTTCTGCTTTTATTATAGCCTGTCTTCTGGAACAGACTGTAGGATGTGAAGACAAACATTGATTTGTGTCTTGTGGTGGTGTATTTGTAGGGAACCTGGTAATCTACAGAGTATTCCATCTTCCATAGTATCTGGCTGATGATGGTGTATGTAAATGCATATTTAGTTTGTGTTGGTCAGCAAAATAATTTTATTTTCAACAAAATTTTCAAAAAAAATTCACTTTTCCATTTTCTCAATGATTTATTTAGGAAAACACAAAAGAAGAAAAATAATGTATTTTGATATTTGGATTGTTTTTTATGATGGTGTGATTTTATTTTCTTTCAAAGACAAAGGAAAAAATAAAATCAAGATTTTTGTCTGTAAAGCATCTTAGATAAAAACTGTTTAGCTACTTATTTACTAATTGTTATAAGGAAATTTTGTTTCAGAAAAAAAATGCTTAGCCAAATTAATGTTTCCGTGCTTGAACTCTCCTACAAACAGTCCTGCCTATTTTATCAGCTAGACCAGACATAGTTCAAGACAGCTTTTGTTGGCACTAGCCAGTGCTCAGAGTATGTGCCAACAATTATGAATTGTATGAAGAGGGTAGCAGGTCAGTGCTTAAAGTTATACACTGACTCTGTTCCAATTATTACTACAGATTTAGCAATGAGTCTAGCTTTGTTTTAAAACTTTTGGTATATGCTGAATTTACCTTTTGGTCTTGCTCCTCAGTGATTAGAGAGCTTGTTCTTACCCTGTGGAGCCTTACTGTTGAAAAACAGAATACATGTAAGAACTTCTATTTTGAAAAAAGGGGTGGTCTATTTTGCATGATCCTTTTTAGCAGAGCGAGAACTATCACCAGCTCATCAAGAGTACAGCAAAACCACGATAAAATTCTATCAATAGAATTCTACATCCGTGGACTATTTTGTATCATTACAAATTTGATTTATTTTAATAAGTTACAAATGTAATCTATTATGAGTTAATGTCAGGTCTGAGACAACTCATTAAAAATGTATATTATACGCAGCATTTTATTTTATTTTATTTTATTTTATTTTATTTTATTTTATTTTATTTTATTTTATTTTATTTTATTTTATTTTATTTTATTTTATTCCCATTATAGATGTAACCCCCCTTATTAGTGTGTGACAGCACCAGAAGGCACTTTGATCCAAAAGGCTAGATTTAATGTTGTATGCAATAAATGCATTTTAGTCTTAATAACAATCCAAGAGGTTCAGCATATTGCTTAATGAAAGATCAATTCAGTAATATCATTAACCACCCTGCATTTCTGTCTTTCAATTTGTGATAAGATAGTTCAGAAGCTACATGGCAGTGAATAGCAAAATGACTAATTGACAAGAAAGATGAAGGTTTTCCTAAGGCTCTCCCACACATCCCCTGCCCCCAGGGCTTTCTTTGTTGGTAGAATGCTATTAACTCTTTTGTTTAGAGTCTCTTACCTTTAAGCAGGCTTGTGGAAGAGCTTTTCATATTTTTTAGTAGTAGATTTACTTGCTGAGTAAATACAGCTGATGAAAGAAAAGCTGGTGATCCATAAAAGACCAGACTGCAGGGATCCTCATTAATCTTCCAATAGTTTTTGCTGTCATTCGCCTTTAAAGTTCCTTGCCTTGTAAAGTTCTTGTGGAAAAAGTAGGAACACTTTTGCCTTCCACTAAGCAATGTTTCCCAGTCAGATTCCAACAAACACTCATGCTCCCTTTCAACTAGTTTTTGCTTCAGCTGTGTTGTTGGGCAGAACTCTCAACTAAGAAAGGGAAAAAGCATCTTAACAGTTTTACGAAAGCAGGAGAAAGAAAAAGCCAGAGGAAAACACACTTTTCTTGTTAGTTGCCGATGGTAATGTGACTATAACATTAAATAGCTAAGCTAAGTAGGATAAAATGATGGTCTTCAAACTACAGACTCGCTTTTGGAAATCTTGACTTCTCTTGCAGAAATAGGCAATATGGCATGAAAGTGAGAAAGTGAATATAATTAGAAAGTGAATATAATTAGATAGACGGATCATAGTATGAACCCTGCTCAGCGTCTATCTTGATGTTGGTTATGCTGAGCAGGGTTCAGATCATGCTTTCTATCAGCACTGTCCAACATTTCAGTTCATCTGTCAGAGATGCCACCAGAATGTCTTTTTAACCAAAGGAGAAGCCATAGGCAACAACTGAAACTACTTCATGATTCATAAACAAGGGAATCGAGAGGTTTTAGAAGATCCTGTGGTTCAATTGGTAGGAAATAATACCAGATGCTTAAATGCCACCAGTTTGCCAAGGAGTAAGGGAAAGTCATTTTAGCTGAAGGAACAGGAGGAGGAATACAGTGTTAGATATTAACCCCTTTTTTTTTTTTTTTTTCACTTGTACAGTGGAATGTCTCAAAGATAGAACACATTTTTGTTCATCTTTTTGGTCACAGTGTTTTGTTTTGTGTATGGCATTGAAGTGATTATCAAGACATAAACTGGAATTTAAGAGTGAGATTTTTGTTATCTAATTGTAGACATCTAAACAATAGGTATTTTATTTAAACCATCCTCTAGGATCCTCCTATAGTCAATGGCAAAATATTGACTTTGTTAAAGACAATCTAAGGATGAATTTAAGTAATAAATCTCTTTCTGCTGATGATAAAGGAAATTTAGATGATTAACCTAGATGTTTTGGAAGTAGATCAAGTAGTTAGATGATGAAATTAATTCCAGCTAGAATGTCTCCTCTTCTATAAGGTCCTAGACTTATTTTCATCTTCTCTGCCTTGCTCAGTGAGTAACTAGTTATTTACATATCGTAGAACTGTTTCAAAAGAGACAGAAAAGCACAGCTCTGAGTGACTGGAGAGCTTACACTTTTCTAAGACAATGAAGAATGTAAGATGAAAAGACTACCAGGTACCCTAAAGGAAATACTTGTGTTCTTAGAATAAATTATTTTTAATTTTGTCTTGGAAATTTGACTGTAATGTTAGGCAGTTAATTATGCAAACTACCCATCCTCAACACTATAAAATGAGATTATATTATAAGCATAGTAACATAATCAACATGCTCAAGAGATACTTAAAAGATTTATTCACCTTAGGCAATGTATAAAGCAGTGATGGTCTTTTCTGTTATTTCGCTTCAGACTGATCTGAAAACTAAATTTTAAGTTTTCCTGTGGAAAAGGAGCAATGATGAGTCAGATGCAGCAACGTATTTTCGGTCATATAAGCCCTAAAAGGCTACAGTCATGGGTTCTGTGACAGAGTAACTTATTCAGTGAATAGGTCACCCTTAGACAGATGGCTAGTCCCTGAGAAAGCCGTCAGCAGTGAGTTACAGGGCTGCCTAGGGGCAAAGTTTCTTCATGGAAATGAGCTCACTTCTTCCTCCATTCCCAAATTCCTAACTTTTGGAAACACCTGTTCCCTAACCTGAGGCTGCATGTCTCAAAAGATTTATTTGAGCTCTTTTCTTAGTAGCTTTGTCTTTGTGTGTCTATCTGTTAGGAAGAGACGGAGAGATCTTTCTGTCAGGGATGAGGGCACGGTGCTTTTTATGTTGAAGTCTGTGGCTGCTTGTAAAGAATAGAATATACTGCCTCTAATTCTAATTGGAAATTATTCCTGAATGCCCCAACAGAATAAACAGGCCCACATACTAGCCTTAGCTGCTTTTTTTTTTACAACTGTAATCATAGAGAAGGACTTCCATGGTTAGACGTTGCACAATCTCTCTCAAAAAGTGAAAGTCTGTCCAAAAACTGGATAGTCTAGAACCAAGAAACATCAAATAATACCCACTAGAGTCATTGCTTTCATTTTAAAGGAATGAATAGGCTCAGGGAGTCAAGTATGTTAACATAATCCAATCACTAACAAGCACTTAATGTTTTGTAAAGATTTAACATAATCTTAGCTTTATACTACAAAAAATCTCCAGGGTTACAAGGTCTTTACATTGTTTAAAGCTCTTTAAACTGAAGGGAAAGAAAGGGAAAGGGAAAGGGAAGGGAAAGGGAAAGGGAAAGGGGAAGGGAAAGGGAAGGAAAAAGAGAAAGGGGAAGGGAAGGGAAGGGAAGACCCAAAAATGTATATAATGGCCTTTTTTATTGTTCTTTCTGAGGTAGACCAAATAGAATCCACAGAATATTCAAGCTAAATGCTATGTGAACAAGACTAATCTACCCTAGAAGAAGTTTTGAGCTGTGAACCATTCTGCATTACTTAGCCTTGAGGCCATGAATTGCTCCCTGTGATGAATACTTTCAGCAAGTTAGATGTAGTCCCATTCTCTCACAATGGAAAACATTACTTCTGCTACTGAACTTTGAATTAACCAGTGAGATAATTCATATTGTCCTGTTTTAAAATGGCATGAATGAAAAGAAATGAGAGAGCAAAAGAAGAGTAAAATTGGTCTCTGAGCATTCTTCACAAGATGTCAGCAGGGTCTGCCAGCTATGGACAAGCAGTTCTAGCATCATGGCTTTTGCTCTGGACTTTTTTAAACTATTCTGAGCTGTTATGTGACTGATCTTGCCAAATTCACCTCCTTCATTATGCATGCCATTTCACTTCTGTTGAAGTTGATTGCGCTCAGAATTTAAACACAGAAAGGAAGAGGATGAGAAAAGGATGAAGTACAATAAGAAGAATATGAGGGAAACAGAATTTTGCTGAAAGAATGAAAGAGGAAGAACATTTCAAGTTTGTCATGGATAAACCTGGCTATCATGTGGATCACTACTCAGCCATCCTTAGCTTGGACATCCTAGTGGTCATGACTTGTTAACAAAAGAGTTTTGATGATGATGACAATAAAATTAATGATAAAAATAACAACTTTTTTTTTTTTTTTTTTCTCATACAATTGAACCCACTGAAAAGGAAGAGCTCTTCTTTTTCAAAGCTGTGAAGAGTGAGGTTATAGACAAAATATAGTATCTCATGCTATTTTATTCAATAGTTCAGCCTTATTTTTGTCATATTAATTTGAGCTCATTGATTTTTTGGCCTCATAATTTTGTGCTTAATACACTGATTCTCACACCATTGGACTTCATTTAAATTCTTTATTATTTATAGAAAATATTTTCGGTTCTCTTCCTACTTTCATAGTCTTTCATCAAACTGGTATACTCTTTTATGAATTCTTAACCAGTTTGAATAACTGAACTCACCTTTAGGGATATGTTGAGATCTAATGTTTTACAGTAGAAAAATGAAGAAACAATGGAGTATATTGAGTAACATTACAGGCAATTGGCTCAGCCAGCACTAGCAGCTAGACAGATCACCAGCATATAGGTGGTGTTTTGAAGGCATCAGGGAAAATCAGAGTTTTAAAGAATTAAATGAAGATAGTGAATTGGTTCTGCAGTCACAAATAAACTTTTCTGAATGTGAGTCAAGAAAAGGTGAGAAAACAAGAACACAACAGAAAAATTAGCGATTAGACTTTGCAGAATGAAAATGACGAAGAAAAACCATGAAAGCCTTTGCTTGAATGTGAAAGACTCCTCCTGTGCTGTGAGGAGACATAAACTAAGACCAAGTCATCCTGATACCACTGTTGACTTGCTCAGTGAATGAAATATATGTCACTGTGTTACATCAAGAGTTCAGTGCAAGAAAATATGGACAGTCAAAAGGAAGATTCAAAGATATGGGTAGAGATGGTCAAAGTACCAAGCTATTGTAATGATTTTGCAGAAAAGTTTTGAATGTATGGATGGAGAATTTGTTACTTTGAGGCCTTGCAGAAGGACTTTGCAGTAACTGAAATGATAAATGACAGGATTTCCATTGGTTTTGTCAGCAGAAAGAAACGGAGGAAGTCTGTACAGGGATAAGATTTTATTTTAGATACATAGAGTCTGAGCTGATCACTAGGTATCTTCAGGAAGGTATCAGAGACAAGACACTGTTTTGATTTGTGCAAGAAGAGATGGGCCTGGGAAAAGAACTATGCGTTGTCATAGAAGACTTGGAATTAATCATTTTGCATTTGAAGATAAAATTACCTGTAGAAAGAAGATGAAGGATTAAAAAAGAGGGTAGCAAAGAATATAGATACACCACCGTAAACTGGCAGAAGGATAAAGTTATTCCTTTGAAGGATGTACCAAAGTGCAATTAGAAGCAGGAGCACATCCAGGAAAGGATTACAGAAGCCAAGTGAGACAAGATTTAACGAAAGTTCAAAAATATCAAAACCAGATGACAGATAAAGATAGAACAGGGCTCTGGCAAGAAAAAGTGATTAGAAACTTTAGTAAGAACTGTTTCAATATGTAAATGAGGAAAGCTGGACAACAGAGCACTTAAGTTAGAGAAGAGCTTCATAAAAAATTATAAACAAAATGATAAATAACTCTAAATGAGAAGAAATTGAAATTAATTGAGTTTGATCTCACTACCAAACACCATAGAGTGAAAAGCTTGTTTGTGCCATTAGTAAAAAAAAAAAAATCATAATTTTTTGACAAAAGGAAATAACAATAATGAAAAATAAGCTTAAGAGATTGCAGGGCAGCTGTGTTGCAAAAGAAGAAAGATGCTACTTCTGAGACAGAATAGTGGATGGAAGGAAAAGTGAACCTGGGATAGGTAGGAATACACATTATGCTTTATTCAATTCTTCTCTGAAGAAACTAAGTATATTATGTATTGGTACTGCCTCAAAATTATACAAATATTATCTATATATGTGGTTGTGTGTATATATAATCTGTATCTATAAGTATACCCTTCTTTTTCTTCTCCACAGATTACTTCAAAATTACCTTATTATCTTGAGACATAAAAATTTTCTTGTGTGATATCTTGGAGTATTTTGGAGAAATGGCATAAAAAGAAGAAAATAAGTAAACATACCAACCTGTCTTGCCACCTCATCTCTAAATAACATACAGCCAACTAATTATAAAACATTATTATTCACTGCAATTAAGCTAAAATATTTATTGATTTATTGAGAATCTATACTGATGGTACAGAAGTAGCTAAAAATATTGGAATGTATAACATTTCTTGAAGTCATCTCATTAATTTTCATCCATGACTCTACTGATAATTAGATATACATATCAGGAAGCAGTGAAGTACAAGAATGATTTAGGGGATCCTGCACAAACCAGACTTTCCCCATGAGAAGCAATCTCAACACCTGTATATTTCAGCTGTATTCTTGATCACTTTTAGAGTAAAGAAAGTGTAGTACAGTGCTCCTTAGGACTGGAAATGAATCCTGCCTCACCATCTGTTACTAATTTTGGAGCCAAAGCCCCCATGCATTATTAAGCCAGTAAGTTAAAAAGTCATGTTTAGCTGGTGTTAACACTAAACTCAGGAATGTGAAAAGTTCAGGCTAGATTTGGGATAGAATGTCAGTGGTGAATAAAGCGTTTCCTAACCTTGTATCTCATAAATAACTGCCTCACCTTTTTGCGACTAACTGTAGAAGTGTTCTTGAACAGTAGTATAGTGTGTGCAGTACTTGCCTTGATACCTTAGTATAGTGGAGCAGCTCAAGACTGAAATACCAGTTAAGGGACTGTCCTTTCCTGTGTCTGATATACACTGCTATCCAAACTGTGTCCTTGTGATGTGTTGGCTTTAAAGACCATCCGTTCCTTCAGGACTCTTTTTTTTTTTTTTTTTTTTTTTTTTTTTTTTTTCCTCTGAACTCCATATCTTCTCATAGGCAACTCAAGAAAACTGCAAAAGTGATACTGCAGGAGATGACAATTTTAACTTTATTCAGTGAAGAGCTCGGTAGTATAGCAACAGTCCAGAGCAATGCCTAGGGCTGAGTACTTCAATCTGAAGTTCACTAACTTCATGTGATTTGAGGTACGCTGTCGATCTGGGCAATTTATAGGTTTATGCTTTTTTCTAAGCAAAGTTTCCCAGAAGACACACATTTATGTGCTTCCAGGAAGCATTGGGATTGCTGCACCTGAGCTGTACAGATGGTCTGCATGCACACAGTAAATCAGATACATTGACCTGCCCATGTGTAGCCAACATGTCTGTGTTCTGCCAATGGAACTGCCAGGCATCTGGAATTCTCAGTGACTGCTCAAAATACTCAAACCCCACCTGGACACCATTTCCAGGAGGAAAAAAAAAAAAAAGAGGACATGTCAGGGAAAACCTGGACATAGGCAATCAAGTACAATCAGAATAGCTAACTATGAAAATGACCCATTAAAATAGAATATGCATTTGTATTCTGTGTTGCCTGTAGCATACCTTTTAACACAGTTTTAGAGTTTTTCTTTAGAATAATTATTTCATCTGTTTATCATGCTATATCAAAAGAGACAAAGCAAAAGTCTTAAAATATATGGGGCTTCTGGCTTCCTAAATTTCAGCATTTTCTATAAGACAGAGCTATATTTTTCATGCTGTTCCCAAGGGTCATTATCACATGTCGTATGGACACATATGCATAATAATTTAAAATAGCTATAGGGAATCTGCAGTTCCTACTGCTGTTGCTGAGCAAGCTCTGTAAATGCTTTCTCACATTCAGTATCTTTTATATTTTCATATGTGGAAAGCAAATCACTACTTTTGTTACTTTGCAACATTAAGGTAATGGCCCCTTTGAACATAGCCATGCTGTGTTGTAATAATAGTACAGATTGCATATTATGGACCTGCAATACTCAATGCATAGTAAACAACGCAATAGAAAGAGGCTTCTGAGAATGCGCAATAGTTGCTTTAAAATCACGTCTTGTCCAATTTAAATTACTTAAACACTACTTTACAGGCTAATTGCCGGCAAAATTTCATTATAAAAATCACAGCTGCTTTCCAGTGCATGTATGCATATGATTTTGTTGTTTATTTTTTTTTTTTTCTGTGTTTGAGAAAAGCATATATGTCTGAAATACACACACACAAAATATTTTTTTTTCCACTTGTTTGCAGAATAAGCTCAGGTCAATAAGCTAACAGCTTCCACACCCTGTTTCTGTGTAGACCTTTACCATCCTAGCACTATGGAATATGTGACTGTATACCAGTGCCTGAAGACACACATGGCTCCAAAGCATGCAAACTCAATAAAATTCATATAAAAAATGGACAATGCCTAAGCTTATTTGCATATAAAAGACCAACTACTTCTTCAGATCTGAATCAGAAAATCCATTTGACATCTGTAAAAGTGCATGCACTGTAACTAACATATAGTTTACTGTTTGTAGAAAACAAGTGTTCTGCCCACGGTTTTCTTGTAAGGGACACACCTACAGGGATCTGCCTTGCATTTTCACAACACTACTAAATTTACTTTCACTGCTAAATTTAATTTACAGATGTCTTTATTTATATTTCTTTAAATTAATCTGGAGTTCTATCATGCTCCTGAAAGACTTGTGCTTTTGCCAAACATTCAGAGATATTAATGATTATTATTTTAAGTAGAAAAAAAGAGCTGACAACTACATTTACCAGAACAAGGAAATATCCAGTTTGTGCCTTAAAAGTAATATTCCAATTATTATGTAGACATAGCTAAAAGTTACTGCTTAAATGAATGCTCCTAGTTGCAATGGTAATAATGGTGATCATGGTATTTGAATAAGATAAGTTTGGGAATCATGCCTTATATAGTAATCTCATCCAGTCAATAAGTCATTTTATTTCAGTGACATGTCTCCAACCATAGGCAGTGCCAGATGCCTCCATAAAAGGCTGAAAATATTCAAACTGTAACTACAGTTACGAGTAATCCTGTGATTGGTGGGGGTGTTCTGACGGACACTATTTAGTGACTTTTCAAAAACACCCATGTGACTCAGAAATTTGAAAGTGTCTTAGATACTTAGAAAAGTCAATAGAAACTGTGCACCTCAGGGCCAGATTTTTAAAGGCTACTATCTTCCATTGATTACTGGAATTAGGAACCTAAATACTTTTACAAATCTGGCACAAGAGGCTAAATCACATTTGAAAGTCAATAGGAATTAGACTCCTAAGTGCCTAAATCAAATGAAAAAAAGATGTGTTTTAGGAGTGAGAATCCTTATAATTGTATTCCCACTAGTGTAACTGCAAATTATGGATTCAATTATTCCACTTAGGCACATCTCAGAGAAAGAAAGTGGTATGAAGCTGCATTGGCTCAGAGGAAGGCAGCCATTCCTAAACTCTTTTAGGAGATGCAGCATATAACTTCATGATTTTTTGATGTGAGAGACAAAGAAGACTTGATTTTAAGCTATTCTATTTATACCATTAAGGATGAGGAGTAATGACTGTCTTAGTCTTTATTTAAATAATGGTTCAATATTTTAAAAATATACTAATTATTGTTTCTTGAAGTAATGAAAACTTACTTAAATACCTTACAAAAATAGAGTAAAATATTTTCCTTTGGCCCAAAAAGCTCAAAATGTGAAGACCAACAGCAACCGTGATTTGTTCTCCAATGAAGTAAATTAATAGGACTGAGAAGTAACATTCTGATTCATATGAGAATCTGCCATGAATAAATGTGGTAAAACTGAGGCAAATAGGATAAATATGTTATGAGTGTAAAGAAAAAAGAGAAGGAAGAGAAAATGTCAACAAGAAGGAGTAAAGTATTTTTGATAAAGAATGCTTTGAAAGACAAATTGGAATAGTCACAGAATTATCCAATTTATAGTGTGTCCTATTAGCATATTTAGATAGAATAGCCTACCACTAGCAATAGAACTGTGGTTATATACAAAGGACATCCTTCTTCATGTTAATCAAGGAGTTACCAGTGATTGAGAAGATTTGGGAAGAATCTTTAAAAAGAAGTGCAGGGAACCAGGCAAGCAGGAAGATGGTGATGACTACGAGGATGATGATGATGAAGATGACGATGATGATGATGAGGATGATGATGAGGATGAAGTTCTAGATCTGGCAGGCCCACATAACCTCACAGATGCATAAGAAAGGATAAGGAGAAAAGTGGAGGTGTAACATAATAAGCTGGGGTTTTTTTTGGTGGTGGGTTTTATTTGTTTGTTTGTTTGTTTGTTTCCTTCTTCTGCTCCCTCTTCTCTCTCCCCCAGGTATCATGATGTTTGCTCTGTGATGTATGGGGTGTTCAAGCTGTCTTAGAAGGTGCTAAGCTGACTTAGAAGGGCAAAACCTCAATAAGAAGCCTTGTGCAGAAAAGGGCCCCTGTCTTGAAAGGTTTGTTTGAGGTAGGAGGGAATTGAGGGATTTAAGGTGAGGTCATCTGCTATAGCAAAGGACGGGGAGTCAGACAACAGGCAGCATGAACCTACCCAAACCCACTTATTGTAGTTCAGGAGATCTCCAGTCTTCCTGACACAATTCTTCCATGCGCCAAGAGGGTATCTACAATCTATGTTTGCAGACAAGGGCTGAGCAGCAGAATTTAAACAACATGCTCCTCTTTGGTGGCTATAGGTAATCTAACTACTTCAAAGAGCTTCTAGGTCCTATTAGCATAGGCTTTCTTGAAGACAATAGTCTCACTTAGATGAAGCTTTGATCTATACTTGATATTCCTTACAATTTTCCTTCACGATCTCCCACCTTTACCTTTAAATTTAATCTGATCTTCTTCTATAGCTAGGATAAGACTAGGCAACTTCAAAGAGCAATTTATTTCATTCATAGATATGTACTTAATGGGATAAGTGTAAAACGCTCTCTGAAAATGTCTTCTTGTCTCTGGCACAAAGATGGATGCATCTAGACCCCTATGAAAAGACAGCATAGGGAGACTGAGGGACCAATTTTTGGCACATAGAACTTCGTGTTTCAGAAAGAAGCATTTAAGAAATAAAGTTCTTATTGCCTGATTTGGTTCTAATCTGCTCTCAGGGTAGCTTTCATAATGGAGGATCTAGTTGTCAGACTATAGTCATAAAAATAAGCTTTCTTCCAGGTCTAGTAGGAAGGAACATTTAGTATCCTTTCAGTCTCCTCTTTTGCAGCTTGTGGAACAACAGACAGCTTAAATTCTATTTATATGGCTCTATTAATGTGATAAAGCCATCCTCTGAGAATTTCCAATATTGCAATACTTCTACAGTGAATACTACATTTTCTGCACAAAATAAATCAGAAGTCATGTAATGCTGCAATGGAGGCCTGTCAATACCGGTTAAGAATGCAAGAGGATTTATGAGGTGCCAGACTTCTAATACCACAACACAAATAATCCTGAATTCTACTATGACCCTTGAAGTTTGCTGCTTGAATATTATAAAAACTTGCTGCTAATTGTCAAGGCCATTACAGTCATGGCTTCGATTCATGGGTTAGGAAACTGAACTTAAGCTTGCCTTCTATCCTTTTCATATATGGAAAATTTATAGTTGCATTTCACATCCTGCCAAATCCTTTCATCTGTAAAATGACAGGTATGATTTAACCATGTCACTTAGTTGTTAAGCTCAGTGAGATTCCAAGGCTGAACTCCTCCATATTTTTTTATGAGAGAAAGACATATTTTCAAATAAATTTCCCTTTATTTTACAGTGTAATGAGCTATCCACATTAATTGAGGAAATATTACATGTGTTGTAAATGGAAAAGTAATTAGTGTTTGAAAATCATATGGCTTCAGTCCTTGTATTTTTAAATACTTAATTGAGTGTTGATCTTGCAAACATTTATGTATATGAGTACTGTGATTAAAGTTAACAATGCATCTAGAGCTTGGTAAATTGGGTCTTTCTGTGATGTATTCAAGCACTTCCTTTTGTAGTTTATATGATACATACAAAAAAGTTCATTTATAAAATCAAATGCTTTCAGTATCTACTTGCTAAGTGATCTCAAGGTACAGTCAGTCATGAAAGAACTGCTTATCTTATAGAAGCTTGTAAAATTCACAAATTTTATTTCTAAATCATACAGAAGATTCACATTACTCTCTGAATACATCAATATTTCTGTCAACTTGCTTTTGTCTGACATAAGAAATAAATTATGTTTCTAATTTCATTAAACGAGGCTCAGCCACAGAAATGAGGCAGAAGATTTTTCTAGTAAATATTTATTCATTCAATAAACTAGACTTTTGCATGGATTTTATAACATATATAAAGAAATTGTTAAATATCTGATAAAAAATGCAGAAATAAATCCTATTTTTGAGTGAACTCTCACTCAAGAATATGGAGTCCCTTTCTCCCTCATAGAATTACTATTTTATTAAAATTTATTGAGTTAGGGACTGTGACTAAGAGGTAAAAATTATTAATAATAAAGAAAAACATCCCTTTCTTTTGTCCTTGAAATAGTTTTAATAGAAGAGAAGTTTAGTAACCTTCAAGCTTTGCTTTAAACAGAGTTTCACAAGTATGTGGTATTTATACATGTAATTCCCTTTAGTATTAATTAAAACATATAATTACGTGAGCAGGACTTTCCCATGTGCCACCTAGTGAACTGTCTATAATAGCAAGTTTCCAGTCTAGGGAGAATGTCACATGCAGGGAAGAGTATGTAAAAAGAAAGTCATGATACTAGAAAAAAAACAATGAATGGACTCTTCTGGTTTAATAAGATAGCACGGTGAGATATGTTGTGGTCTTGGGAAGCCTCCAAGAATATTAAAGAAAAAAAAACTAGCTTGTATGTTTGTCTGTGGTTTCATAAGACACTGTTATTCTTATTTTCTCATAGATAGTGGGCAGTGGACCCTTGACCACTCAACACCACTACCAGGAGAAAGGTTAGCATATAACCATTTTTCTTCCTCTCTCACTCAGCCATTGCATTCAGCTTTGGTGTTTGTCAGATCCCTCTGGAGCCAATTCAACTCACAAAGTGTGTAGAAAGCTAACCAAATGTGAAAGAGAAAGAAGCAAGAAGGAAGGATAAGAAGAAGGAAAGAAAAAGGTCCTCTAAGGACTTTTTTCACTGTCTAGAGAGGGATCCAAACAAATGACAGCTAATTGGGAGATGACTAAAGAGTTATGAGATGAACCTCAACCTTAGCTGAACAGCTTTCAAAATACATGCAATCCAGAAATGAGCTTACATCCATTACTTTGTATCGCAACAGACACCATAAACATTTGTTATGGAGCTTTCTGGAGCAAGGTAAGAAGAATAATCTAATTGCAATAAGGCATACATCTATATAGAAAGATAATACATAGATACATTAATTGAATCTTTTCCAGGATCATGACCTGTGTCATGATGTAAGTACCTGCGTCAGATGACATTATTCTCGCATTCTTTATATATAAATTTCCTTTTCCCTCACACAAGTACTTCCTTGTCTTGCACCATGACACTTCCTCCTTTCACACAGCCCCAGCTTGCTAAACTCACCTCCATGTGACTTCTCCTACAGCTTTTTGTGCTTAGCCATCTCTCTTTGACTGCCTCTTATCCCTGTGTGTCATCTGCCCTTTCCTCTAATCTTGCACGAAGCACTTATCTGCTTCTTTCCTTCTATATTAAATTCTCTAAAACTCTTATTTCTTTCATCTTTCAGTCCTCTGGGCTACTCTGCCTCTACCATTGAGTTCCCTCTTCCTGGCTGCTGTTGAAGAGTTTTTCTACATAGAGTTTGGCTATCATTCACAATATGAGTCTGTTCTTTATGCACTAAAAAGTACTAATGGAATTATTTTTATTATTATTTTCTGTCCCTACTAACCAAATTTCTCAACCTGTTTGGTGCTTTCATTTACTTCACTGGCAGTTGTTTCCATTGCCAACCTAAAGTCAAAGCTTTACAAAATACACTCAAATTTCTGTTTTAATACCTTAATTTAATCCTGTAATATTATGTTTGGTTATGTTTAATATACAAAGATACCTAAGCCATGTACTATTTACAGAATCAATTTATGTAACTTACCATTTATTAAATCTGCATATTTTAATATTTTCCAAGCTCACTCACTTGAGACTTTCTTCCAAACTTGATTACATTTCTGCTTGATAAAACTACTCCAATCTTTCTCCTTTTTTTGTCAGCACTTTTTTTTGAGAAGCAACCGGAATTGAAAATAATACTCCAAATTGCACTGATGTACTGCTAAACTAAGCAGCATAATTGCCTAGCTTGTTTAACATGACATTCCTAATAATACAACCCAGATAGCATTTACAGTATTTCAAATATGTCATGTTGTTGACTCATTTAATTCATCATCATCGCTAAAATACTTAGATCCTTCTCCCTAACTGTGAAGTTAGAGATTTTTAAATTTTATATATGCTAATCTGGTGGTTTCTTTTTATCAGAAATGTTTACATAATCTTATTGGATTCTGCATTCTTTTTTTTTTTTTTTTTTTCCTGGTATTATATCCCATTTGTAATCATTATGGACATTTTTTTTAATTGATAGGACATTCATACCAAGAGTTCCTAGTCATGGCTAAAAACCTCTTGCCATGAAGTATACAAATGAGGCACAGATGAGGTAGAAACAGACTTTGCTTTTTAAAACTGTCTTGCACCACCAACATATTTTGATTACTTTCAGCCCTGTATTTATCTACAAATGCAACTAACGTATTCCCAACTTTAGTCTCCAAGTCATTAATGAAAATATTGAATGATATCAAAACCAAAAGAGATCATGGAGAGATCCAGCTTAATATCTTCTGCCAGGCTGATGTTGAGCCACTAATAAGAAAAGCAGAAAAGTAATTTGCACTGAGTAATTTACAGGTTGGGCCTTATTTTTTCATGTTTACTGACTGCTATTGAGGAGATATTTTTAAATGAAATATACAGGTTTTAGTGAAAGGCTACTGTGAGAAAGACTTGATTACTATTTTTCCCTTGAAATAAGAGATTTTTCAATGAAATTTAATATTTTTAAAGTTGTGTACATTGACTTCACACTGGTAACAACTCCATATGCAGAAAAGTCACAGAGCAGAAAGCAAGAATGAGTATATCTACTTTTCATTAATTCCCAATATGGATATGCACAATGATTTCTCTGTTTGAGAGAGACTATTCGCTATTCAAAATGGTGTAACTACTACACATAGCATTATTCTTAGCACACACCAGCACTATTAAATGTGTATGAGAACATTCTTGGGTGCTGAGGCCAGCTGGCACAATGCTGCCCACATCTATGCTAGTAAACTCTCCTAGCTCCAAAACAGGGTGGTTGCATGTAAACTGTTTATTGGAAATAAACTGGTCTGTATAAGCTCATGAACTGTCTTAGGGAATGGTTTGATACTGTGCTGGTTGGCATGAGCCAAAACTGTGCCAAGGAACATTTAACAGTTTAATCATATAGACAATTGCATTCCAGCATCTGGAAACACTCCCAGGCATGACTGAGTTTAATACTATATATGAAGTTTAAAGGTCTACACTGAATATTTCTGTAGCCAACTGGTGTGTTTTAAACTTACACCTCACTATGCTGTTAATTATTTCTTTTAACTTCCCTAATTGTCTGTGTGTAGATACGGACTTAGTTCCATTCTCCACCACAGCTTTCAGTATTAGTTTTACCCTGAAGCATAGTCCCAAGAAAAATTAAGTTGATGGCCACTTCCTCTTTTCTGCCAATTTCACTGACTTTCTTGTTTAAACAGAAGACATCAGCCATCAATGGAAGCACTTAAAACCCAATAAATCAAATATTTTCTGGGCAATCTAGAAAGCAGCTAGATATCTGTGCCACTAAAGAGGAGGAGACTGCTGTTATCACTCCAAAGAGTGATTTGTGGAAGTATTCCTTAATTTGATTTGCCTCAAAACACTAAAAAGGCTGGTCCATTCTTAAGCCCCATTAGAAAAATATTCCATATTTTAACTTAGTTAACTCATCATTTTCATCAAATAAATCATGATAAATTCAACCACCTTAAAATTATTTTTCATTATACACATGAATTACAACCTGAACCTTAGTCTGGTTTGTCTCTTTAGTACTATTTCACACACTATTTCATATGTTAAGATCTTCTTAGAACTCTTATTAAAGTGTAAAAACAAACAAACAAATAGAAATTATCTAGTATTGCACATCTTATTTAATCTCCTTCTCCTTACCAAAACTGTGAGAGATGTCGATGGGGAACAAAATAAAACCTAAGCTTTGAAAGAATAAGTTGTTCAATAAAGAGCGAAGTGAAGCCTTCACTCCTGAGAATTTTATTTTACATATCTCTATATTTTCTTTCTTTCTGATACAAAAAAACATTTTATTACCTGATACAGGTGGCTTGGTGCTACATTTGTGATGATTGTTAGGCCAATATACAGATGCTGAATGGAAGATGTCTGATTCCTCTTGGAGGAAGTCAAGGAATATGATACACACTTTTTTTTTTTTTTTTTTTTCCCCTGAGGAAGGCCATAATTTGAGGCTATTTCCTCTGTCCAGATTGCAATTATCATATGAACTTTGAGAATTATTTTTTTTATAAAAACTGATTGGAATTGTTGAGTGACTTCAAAAATTATTGGGAGGAAAGACAGCATAGTAGCATAAACCATCCTACTTCAATAAACCAGACATAAATGATGCATCTGGAATAGATATCAAAACCTCTGCTTATACATTTGTGGTATATTTTTTGCAGATTTCAACAACCTTGACTCCATACAGTAAAATAATCTCCAACTAATCAACCCTACATTTCTCAGTTTTATGTAATCTGACATAAAAATCTTGTTACATAATTCTTTTAATGTTATTCAGGATGTTTTACATTATTAGATCTTGACCAAGAAATATTTATATAAAATGGCTCTCTGCCAATAATAAGCCTTTTGTTTAATAAAAATACCCGGTGAACAGTTTAAGAGGTGTCTGTGTTTAATGGCGAGTAAAACACTGACTGCTCCTTTCTACAGCCAAGTTGCTGTCTAGCTTAAGGTGCTAAATAACATAGAGTAAATTTTGTGGTCTCTGCTAAGCTCAGAAGTAGAAACACCAGAAAAAAATATCCATATGGATGGCGCTTCAGAGCAGAACACAGCAAGTGGTTCAGTGTAGAAATGAATTAATTGGAGTGATGAGTGTGTAGGATACTCAGAGTGATGGGCACTGATCATTCTTTTATATAGCATCCTTTTATGGTCAGCATTTTGCCTTAATGCATTATTGGCAAAATATTTTGGCTGAACAACAGCATTAGAGCTGATATAGCCTATAGCTTCTATAGCCACTTCTCAGTGAGCAGTAGGAGGAAGGAGATGCTTCAGCCAGTCAAGTTTAGTCTATTTGTGCTCATATGTCAACCCCAGTATGAGCGATGAGATTAAAGATAACATACAAGGTTAGCTCTTGAGCAACCCTGATTCTGCCTTCAGCCTTGACTTGAATTTTGACATCTAAAGCACTTACCACTCACTCAGAAAAGTAATTCCTGAATCTTCTCCATCTACCTTTTCCAGTTAAAAACCAGCAATGCACCAACCAGCCTTCGAGATCAGCCCCTTCACATCTCAGGGTGCAGCTGTTATAGACGTGATTTTTGAGGGCAGTGGGACTTCTCAGTTGATAATGATTACTCGCTTGCATTGTCCTTCTTGAAATATGACATTTATGCTTTTTTTTTTTCTTTTTTCTTTTGTGCCTAGTGGCATTAGTATTGTTCAAGGAGTGATTTTCTACAGCATCCTAAAATGCACTAAGCAAATAAACAAAGTTTCTGCTCTTGTAGCCTCATGCAAGCACCACAAAATTGCTGACAGGCACTGAAATTATTATGGCAGGCCTTGGATTAGAATCTTACTAAAGAGTTTCATGAGTTCTAGTGATGCCCCCTGTGCGTGCACACACCTGTTCATACACGTGCACGCACACACACACTCTCTCTGTCCTCCCCTTTGAAATCCCAACTTCCCTGGAATTTTCCTGCCATGTTGGATTTCTCTATAGCTAAATATATAGAGAGAGAGGAGGCTCTCTTTTTTTCCATGAGGCCAATGCTCTACCAGGTGTCCCTCATTTGTTCTAGTGCAAAATTCATGTCCTCAAATCCTTCCAGACACATTTCCAATTCTGTCTTTGCAATGCCTGAGGAGGAGCCAGCACGAGTTTTAGAGCCCCTGGATATCTTTTTTTTTGATGATATGTAAACCTGAAAATTAATTTTCCATCAAAAAGTGGGGTAAATTAAATCTTAAAATCTAAATTCCCACCCAATATATGCTACCCTTTAGTGTTATCTTTCTGAGCGCTTATTTGTTTCAACAGCAGTAGAGAGCTCTAGTTCTGTGCAAAATTTTATAGTACTTGAAAGGACACTTAATCAGTGATTCACTTGTAATTTAATTTTATTATACTTTAGGATATTATAAATACAAATTTAGGGACTGAGCCTGCAAGTCTTTATTCATGCAAATAGCCCCATTGCACTCTGAAAGACTATTTCTGTGATTACAGAATGAGCTCTTAGTTTATTGGGAAGCTATACAGCTGTTAATCAGACAATATCATTTTCGTAATTGTTATTCAGAAAAGGGATCTATAATTGTCAAGTGGAAAGAAAAAAAAATCACACAATAGCTCTATACGAGATAAATCAAAAAATATAATAAAATCAGTTATTTTATTGCAAATATAAATAATGATAAACTTTGATATACCTTAATTACCATTTGCATAAAAATCTATCTTAGAATGCATTCTTACTCTCTATGCGATATACTCTACAATAAAAATATAATACAAATAGTCTGCTTTTGGTTTATATTGTATAAGAGAAATTTCTTAAATTTTCTCATGGATATAGTACTTAATTTTAGTTCTGACCTGTCAGTAAAGCTAAGTCTATGTTAAAGAAATATTCTTTCTCAAATTCCCTGTCTTAAAGAGAAAGAGCCAGCAGTGCCATGAGGAAGTGAGCCTGAATGCTAGCATGCAGTCATACCTGCATGTTGTCAGTGCAGTTCCTGCCATTTTTGGCAATTCTTACTTTCCCAGGCAATATCCAAGCACCTTTTTGGACTACTATTCCAAACCATAACATTTTGACTTTATCCAGAAAACAGTAAATAGTCTATGCCCTGTTTTTTGTTGTTGTTGTTGTTTATGTTTGTTTGTTTTTTTGTGTTACTAGTATACATGTAACCTTAGCCTCGTCATCCAGCATCTCTCTTATGTCAACCTAGAGAGAAAGACATCAATAGCAGGTGTTTCAAAATGACATTAATATCACTATATTAATTAGAAATATTATATCATCATTGATCTTAGAGGGAACCTTGTTGACTAAGTTAGAGTGGATGGTTATTTTAGTCAAAGTTCAGTGAACTTAAGCTGAGTCAGGAAGGCTGGGAGTTCCAGAGCAAAAGTGTGGAAAATCCAGAGAATTTCATGCTGAAATTCATTACTGTGCTAAGTTGTGAAGGAAGCTGAGAGATTTGGAAGTGGCGAGGTAATTAAAGGACTTATTCAGAAGCAAAATAAGCAACTATATATGTCTACATAAACGTCAGTTATCAAGCCTCCCATTTATACAGTAAGTGAGTATATTGAAAATACTATTTGTATTTTGGCATATTTTTTGGCATATTTTTGATGAGGTTTTAACTGAAACTCACTTGTACTGTCCTTAGACATACATAAGATTATGTGCAGGGTGAGGTAGGGCTTTTGAAAATGTAAAATGTAACTTGCAATTTAAGTCTCTTCTAATTTTGCAGTGTCAGAAGTATATTACTGTATGGCTGTAAAAAGAAAAAAACTCCCACTTTCCCCTTAGTATCTTGAACTTGTTCCTTACTTTTAAAAGCCCTAAATATCAGACTTCATAGGTACTGAATCTGATATGTCACCTACACTACATTATCTTGGCCATAATCATTCACGGACCTAAGTTCATCCATTTAATAAAACCTACTAAACAAGTCATGTGACAGTCATGTGGTTTGTATACTCTGTTTAGGGCTATTCCCTTCCGTATTCATGTTTCACATTTCAGACTTAAGAACAGACTTTTCAAATCACTTGACAACAGTGAATGACTGGTAAGTAAGAATATAGCTTGTAATTCATGCAAAAGTGTTTTTTTAGGGTGACAGTAAATCTTTACATGTCCTTTCTGAATGAATATTGTTGACATGGAACCATCAAGATTTGTGGATGACTCTGTGCACAATGATTGACAAAGTGCCTGTGCTGCTACGGGGAAATGTAGCTCCTCAATGGCTGCATAGGTATTATCAAAAATACATTAATGTTATGACAAATTGTCGTCCACTGTCAAAGCTATGATGTGTCTGACAATTTCAGGATAGAAACTGACTTTTTTCCTCCATAAGTAACACAGCTAATAGTTGTTTCTCATAAAAGTCACTCAAGCCTAGTACAGGAGTAGTGGTAATCCTAAAGAATATGAAAAGTGGTCATAGTGCCTTGAATTCACTTTAGGCTCAGCACATGTTGGATAGAAGAAAAAAATATATATATAACGCTTTGTAGTAGTTGTTGTTGTAATTTACTTAGTAGTTGTAGTTGTAATTGTAGTAGTAGTTGTAGTTGTAATTTACTTAGCAATAGAAGTTTAACACTCTGTGGACAGACCAGGCTTTGAATCCAGATGGCAACCTCTTCGGTAACAGGGCTTTCCAGTACAACTTGCAGCACTCACAACTTGGTACATTTATGGAGTTCGGAAGAACACAGAGTCTGCTAAAATGCTTTATAGTGAGATAAGTTAAATAATTTTAAGAGTTCTACACAAACTAGCCATGTACTCAGCAAAAATGATGATGTGATATATTCATTTGGAACACATGAGTTAACTCCTTTGAGCTACAAGAACAAGATCATAGTTGATTGCTACATCTAACATAATTTAAAAAAACACTAGGAAATTTTACTTATGATGAGATTCACAAAAGAAATAATAAAAAAATGTTTTAACAGTAATGGAGTAACTGATGGAGTAACAACTGCTGTCTGACTAATGAGTAAAGTAACATTTTCAACTTTATGGTGGGTTCCGCAAGTGTTCAGAGTGATACAAGACCTCGTTTAAAGTGTAATTCAGAAGTTACCGAGATTGTCAGATTTCCAAATTTCCGAATGTCAGATTTCCAAATTTGTTGTCCTATCAAGATATATTCATATTTGAACATACATTCAAGAAATGAAAAATACATTTGTTTAATTGTCTCATTGCTATGGCATGAGAATCATCTTTAGATAGCCTAATTTGCCTTGTTGACCAATACTGGTTCTCAGACTGCAGCTGCTAGCTGTTTTTCTAGTCCAAATATTAATGAATTCATGGAGATCCTTAATTTAAGGCCAGACCGAATAATCAGGAGGATTCTTTAAGATATTATAATCTGTGAATATCAGTACTAGAGACAGGAAGGTTAGGATATCTTCAAGAGAGTAACTGGGGGGCAGTAGTTAAATGGCCCACTTTCCAAGCAAACTCTGACTTTAACAATAATCCCTGCGTAAAAAATGTTAAGAAAATTTCCTATCCTTGTGTTAATGGATTCAATCCACTTGAAAGACAGATGAACAGCCAGCAGAAGGATGGCTGAACATACAGAACATTCAAACTTTGCTAAAGACTTGGAAAATGGAACAGTTCAATGGCCAACGAATATGGATAAGAGACCAAAGAATACTGTTAGTCACTATGCATTGCATTGAAGAGTGCATGGATGCTCTTTAGGATGGATCAGGTCCTTTTTTTTTTGAGGGATCCCCAAGAAGAAGCAGTGAAAAAGTAGGTAACATTCTGCAAAAAATAATAAAAATTAAGAGCTTTTTCTTCAGTCAGTAACTCCAAAGAGCATAGCTTTTACACTTTTCTTCCTAAGAAATACTTTAAATATAATCTCTTTTTCTCAGAAATTTTGATTTTCTTAAGAATACTGCTGCACAAATAATTTTATATAAATCTCTCGCTCTCAAAAAAAAAAAAAAAACCCATCCCAAAACAACTGGACAATAAATCATAAGGAGAAATAATGAAATAAAAAAAAAAAAGTTGTTAGTTTCATATTATTCTTGGCTTTAGGTCAGGGGCATAAGCAAAGGTGTGAATTACATTGTTGACAGGTGAGAAGTTAAAGACAAATGTGGGTGGCTAAAAGACCAAGCTCATGGTGGTAAAAATAATTTCATGACTAGTATCTTGACTGCTTGTGTAATAGTGGGAGGACAGACACATACCTCTTAAAATCTACTATTGCAGTGTGTAGATCAGTAAACTATGTTTTCCATTTGTTTGGGTTTCGTATCTAAGTAATATTTCTGAAACATAAAACCTCCTTCTAAAAATCTGTACATATGTTCATCAGCTTCACTCTGCAAGGTCTAAATTCTAACATCATTTGACATTCCAAACTCCCACGACAGATTATGTATTCAAAAATTTATTTGGTTTATTTTTTAGATTTTGTACATGGACTGTAAGACAGTATTAACGTACACAGCATTCAATCCAAATCCACTGAGATAATAATACTTCAGTGAAATATCTGTGAATTTTTGTTTAAAACTTACATAAAAGTTTTATTCTCTCACTTTACAGAGGTGGGAATGGAAAGTTTAGACTCATTAATTCTAGTGCACTTAGCGGCAATATTTCAGGATATCCAACAATAGTTTGTATTTATATAGAAATGAATACGCACAGTGCATTCCCGTGGCTGAAGTTTAGAATCATGTGTTTGGTGTGATGAATACAGACTGAGATCAACACTGAAGATGAGGCACCTCCAAAGGACAATTTATCCTCCCTGTATCAGGTGCCCAGTTTAGAATAGGTCATAACATTATCTCCTCATATCAATATATTTCTCATATCTATGTGGGAAAACATATGGAACTACAATGGAAAGGCTTTGATTTCTTAATAACCAACACTAGGTGAGCTGAATCTGATCTTCTGATGCAAATTTGCATTCCTTCATTGATTTTAATGGAGCAACTTGGAACTGTGAAATATGGGAAATGAGTTTTGATCCAGAAAGAGGAAGTACTCAAATGAAAAATGGAAATGTGCATGGAAATTGCAGTTATGACTTGCAAGAGTATTAAAAGAAGATAAAAAAGCTTTGAGTCATTAGCAGTAATGACTCAAAGTATAGGTAAGGCTAAGAAAGAATCAGTCAATTATTCAGCTAGTGGCTAAGCTAATAAAAAACCTTTATGGGAAAGAGTGTTATTGTCTGTGGTACTTCTTCTTGCAGAGTCTAACTGTAGCATGTAAAGAACACAACTGTCACTGATTATTTAATGATGGAAATTCAACTTAGAATAGAAACATATATAGGTTAAAAATTTAGAAAAATTTGAAGCATTCTGATCAATTTTGCCTTTGGGGGAATTGATTAAAATAATCTTGTACACTTTGGGAAATGAGGAAGATCAACAGAATCATCAAAAAACTGGAAAAAGGATGTGGTGCCTGATTTCAAGTGGTAAGATGAAATGTATATGAAGGATTTCAGTCTTAGAATCAAAAATCAGCAAATTTATTTGTAAAGATTGTATTTATAGAAGGTAAGTCTGTAAGTAACAGCTAAAACAGATTTGTTAAGAAAAACTAATACAATTTCTAACTATTCCTTGTGAAAGACAGAGGTGAAATATGATGTTTTACTTCATTGCACTGGTATATTTAATAGTGTTTCTGTTCACATCATAATCAAAGTAGGGAAACAGAGTATTGATAAACCTATTGTAAAGTGTGTGAACAGAGCACCAGAAAAAAACCAATAGTTACATATTGTTCACTGTCAAAGACCTTATAAAGCCAGGTTGTGCAGATGTCTGTTTTCACTTTGATATCATTTCTTTTTTAACAATAATTTGGAGTACATTTATTTAGTGATAACAAGCTGAAAAAGTTACAAGTGTTTTGCAGGGCAGGAACAGAATTCAAAATGTTTATGACAAGCTGGAGAAATGCTCAAAAATTAGAAAACACTTTAGTAAGGATAAAGGGAAAGTGTTACAGGTACTAAGAATATTCATCAAGATGAGGAATGATTGTCTAGATAGTTCCACAGAATGTCACGGTGGGGATATTTTAGTTCTAAAACTGATTATCAGTCAACAATGTCACACAACTGTGAAAAACACACATTTCTGTGTGTTATATAAATAGGATTTATATATAAGAAACAAAATAATCCTTCTACTACCCACAAACAGGTTCAGTTGGGAACAATCCAGAGGACAACAAGACCGATCAGATACTTGCTAAAAAAAAAAAAAAAAAAAAAAAAANAAAAAAAAAAAAAAAAAAAAAAAAAAAAAAAAAAAAAAAAAAAAAAAAAAAACCCTCTAAGATATCGGAAGTAAGACTGGAAGGAGAGAATCATTCAGTTTTGATAGAAGGGGAGAAATGGAAGCAGATAATATGTAATTAAATTGTTCTAATTAAGGAAGCAGCAGTTTGTCCTCTGTGTCCACAGGATTTAAAGGCGAATGAATTGACTTGGATAGCAGCAAGAGGTGTCTAAGTAATACTTGGTCAAAATCTGATAGTCTGTAAGGGAATCTAATATCTACAGTAGTTGAAATGTATCACAGTAAAAAAGTATTTTCCTGTGCTCAGAAGGAATTTCCTGTCCTTCACTTTGTGTGCATTGTCTGTTGTCCCTTCATGAGATCTTCAAGTCTCTATTTTATTCCATAAATGTTATGGAGTTTATATAATTTTATAATTGTTTAGAGGAAATGCAAAATATCTTTTTTCTGGGACATCCCAAGAAAGCAACCCAGTACAGAAGAGAGACAAAAATTTACAACTTAATATTAGCGATATAATATCTATCAAAAATCCCATTGTATAAAATAAAAAAAGGATTACATGATATTTCAGTCTCATCTTTCCATTTAAAGTCAGTGAGATTCTAATACTTAATACATTTTCAGGGTCTGGCAAATTTAAAAATTAATGTTCCTTTGATTTGTGAGTATGAAAACTTCATAATACCTCAAACTTAAAGTTTAATAATAGAGAGTATTCTTTTGCACATGATGAAATAAACTTTATCATATTGTCATGCAGGATATGAAACTATAAAGACTCTTGAAATGTGCATTATTTATCCCTTTATAATAAAGATCTTATTTTCTTTCTTTAAAACTATGTTCAATCAAGAAGTCAAATGAGAAAAAAAAGATGATTTTTAGCCTGAAATAAAATATGAGAAAATGCCCAGATGAAGTTTATTATTCTTATTTATGTTATTATTCTACTTTAAAATGAAAAGAAACTTAAAAAATGTAAAACTGAAACTGCACAATATTTTATGTGAAAATAGGAGGCAGAGTATTTGAATTTTTTGTAATGAACTAATCTTTCTTTTTCTTCGAAATTAGAAGATTCTGATTATTTCTACTATCTCAGCATTTGTAAATATTGAAATGTTTATGATGTTGTTTTATGATGTTGTTTTTCTGTAGAGGCAAGCAGCATAAAAAAATATTCCATTTATATGCTTTCATTGCCACAGAACATCTGACCTGAACCAAATTAAAGCAGGAATGTTACATGTTTGAGTGCATAAGATGCACCCCAGCTAACAGACAAATTAACATAGCTAAAATATTAGGCCAAGACTACTTGAGCTCTTATCTTGATTGTATATTGAAAACAATTCGAAGGTCCTTTTCACATCCCTTTTATTAGCTCTTCCTCAACAGGCAACATTTAAGATGACCTTTTTCAATTAAGTTCTAGAATTTCTCTTTTCTCTTTGAAAAGGTTGTTTCATAAACAAATGTGTTTGATTCTTAGGAGGAGTACATCTTGTTAGATTACTTAATTCCCTTGGCTGACTCCTTGAACAAACTACAAACAGGATTTTATAAACACGATAACTCACAACACAAATCACTTCAATTTTTACAGTCATTCTTCTTGCTTTCTACCACTGCCTCCTTCATTTTTTTTTGTATGTGTGTCTTCCTTTTATAATAATTAGACTGACTCATGATGTATCTCATGATGTATTTACCTTGACTATTTAGAGTCATTTTACTTCAGCAGATGAAGAGGGAGCAAGCAATATGGCAGCATTTGGTGCCTTGACCATTTACTGGATCTACTCTCATACTGATACTAATGAATAAAATAATATCTTCCTTTGCATACAGAAGGCTTCCATGGGCATGACGTATGCAGGCAAAGTTTGAATGTGTTTTATCCATTCTCTTTTTTAAGGAGTCCTTCGCCTCACTTGGATAAATACCTATGACTTTTTAATCGTGATGTTTTAAGGTATTGGTCATGGATTTACTCTTATATTTTAAGTAAGGAATCACTAAACTGAATTTCTCAGAAAAGGAAAAGGAATAAAATTTATAGAATGCTTGTAACTGAAAATAGATATGTTCATCTAAAATCTTTTTGAATAATTTATTTTGCAAGAAATGGTCAAATTCATCAGATAATCTGATCTGCTATGAATAACTCAGCTGTCTTGACATGACATACTATTGCCTTCAGTTCCTGTTGCTATAGTAGGGCTGACAGAAAAAAAAAAGCACAGAACCACCCACATGCCAGTTCTGCAGGAAAGGAATGAATTTTGAAGTTTGCCTTCAGGAAAGGTGGTTACATGTCTGGAATAACTGCTCTGTGAATCAGAATAAAAAGTTTTCAGATGACTTCATCCCATTTGACTTTTGCATACTACTGTGGTAAGGAAAAGTCTGATGAAAAACCTGACACCTTTTAGCACTAGTGGGCGTCAATCTAAGCACTGTTGCGTATACAGGCGAAACAGATGGAAGCAGGGAAATTGCAGCATCTGTCACATAGGCGGCTATGAAATGCATAAGCACTTCTATGAAGGCAAAAATCTGCAGATTAGTCTTCTGGTTGTAATATAGGATCATGAGGTCTGGGCTATAAAACTAGCTCCTATGTGAATCATTCTCACAGGTAAGAGTCACCAGTTGCCCCACCTACGCATATGTTCATCATGTTCTAGATCAAAAGCAAGTAGAAGATAGTTATTGGTGGCTAGAATAGATAGCTGTTAGGGAGGTGGATAGATAATGCTGATAAATTTGAAGAATAGCTATGTGAGGTGGTTTGGTGTGTTGGAGGATGGAGACTATCCATAAGGTGCTGTAAACTGTCCATAAGGTGCTTTACACTGTCTGGCTTTTGGGTACTGCCAATATGGAGGTCTTCTTATTGTGCCATTGTTAATTTAATCTCTAGGCTTTTCCAGAGGCAAAGGAAAGTTTGGCCAAAGATATGAATGTAAAACCAGACATGGAAGCATGTCTGCATCATAATTCATCTATAAAATTGTGCTTCTGTTTTCTACTATTTGAGGAATTCACTTAATGACTGATTTGTCAGTGTTATATTTTTTTTTTGGTTTTTGTTTTTGGGATATGAACAGGTAAAAATGGAAATACAGTTCAAAGAAAGCAGAATGAATGTAATTGTTCAAATTAAGTGAGAGATTTAAACAAAATTCTGAGGCAGAGGGAAAAATATAACAATAAATGAAATAGAAAAAAGGTGTGTTTGAAAACAGAACTTGGAGCTTTGACTGCATATAAACTGAACTATGTAGAGATAGAAGTCACTCAGTTTAGCTGAGGTGAATGAATTTACTGGTAAAAGTCAATGCTGGTAAGGCAGACATATAATGTAGCGACTCATTCCCTAATCTCTTCAGCTGATAATGAGTCATTTTACATAGCAAAGACTAACCTATTTGCCTTAGAGATCACATAAAGCTGGAAACTAGATGACTAACAAAATGCTAATTGTCAAATATGGTATGTAATTGGAAATGTAAAAATTGCTTTTTAATTTCATATATTAGCACATCATTCACTGCCACTGAAAAATAAGGTCCTTCACATAGAAAGTTATCTGACTGAAACCAATATGTTTTTCAACACTGACAGAACACACAGTGTCCAATTCTATAGCCAAATAGCATGATATGAGGTGATTAGTGTGGTACCATAAAAGACAGAATGAGTTAATAGTCCTTCATTGCTCCATTGCACAGTTCAAAAATGACTTTCATTTTCACGTGTGCAATAACAAAAAGCTGGGGTTTTAAGTCAGTCTTCTAGTTATTCAGCGTACAGCAATGAAAAGTGAAAACAACATGTTTCAAAATGAAAAGTCATGATGAGCTTGGTGAGTTTTCCATTCTCTCCTTTATGTCTTTGGAATGACCAGGAAGGTAATATTTTACTGACATACAGTATAATAAAGAAATTACGTATCTGGCAGACAACTACCAGCAAATATACCAATTATTCTTTGAGAAATTATTTAAGCTATTACTCCATGTAACAAAGGAATTATTAAGTACTGAACCTCTGAGATTTACACAAGGTCAAATCTATGGGAAGACTGTGATTATACCTTATGGGTTGCTGGCACCCAGTTTTACACTGTATCAACTGCTACCCTGTCTCTTATCTTAGCTGATACTTCTTATATTGTTATTTCTGTAAATTGACACTGCTGATAGGAATACAAAAGGAAGTAACCCAAAACAGGGAATCTCGAGACAAAAGCCTTGAGATAAATGCCTCAGGGCAACAGTGTGCAAATAAAAAGCAGTTCTAGGAAGAGATTACCTTGCCTCAGGATTAAATTCTCTTGGACTGGAAATGAGGTAAAATGTCTTGGTTTGGGGCAGATTTACTTCAATTCAGCAAGTTGCATTATGTAGTCTTAAATGCTTCTTTGAATTAAGTCGGATTTATCCATACTGTTCTATTTATATACCTTACCCTTACCTTGCAAATGGTTTTCCTTGCTTTCCAAATATATCTTGTTACTTAACTAATAATTTTGTATCCATTTTCATAATGTCAGACTGAAGTTAAATCAAAGCTAATTCTCTGTATTTAGCATTTGCTTTTACATGTTTCTTAAAAAAAGTATTACTAATACTCATTATGATCATTATTTCTGCATTATTGGCAATGTAAACACTGTGCATTTTTTGCTTTTAGTAAATTAGACTCTCATTCAAAATACTTATTTTCTGCTAGCTTGTTTGACAGTCTCAAATGTAATGGGCTACAAAACAAAAATCTGTAGTTCAAGAAATCAAGCCTAGGTTTTGTTTGGATGGTGTTTCAAAAATTAAATTGATTAAATTTAAATAGAGTTTGTTGTCCTTTAATATACTTGGATAATTAACAGTTGACTAAAAATTGATGCAATATCTCAACCTTCTGAAAATATTGACTACTGAAAGAGTACAGTTTTCTTGGAATAAATATCCTCTGCTTGTAAGAATGCCAGAACATGAAATAATTGAGTAGAACTTTGCCAGTGACTTCACTAAGATATGAGCTGTAATTGAATAAAGATCAATTAGCAAGTAAATGATGAAAATATTGGTGCAACTTTGCATTTAAATTTGACAATTCTTTCCCTGATATTTGCCAATTGTGGAATGTGCATAAGATAATAAATTCATTATAATTAAGAACATTTCCTGAGTATTGTAGTGATCCTTTGCCCAGCGAAATTTGCTTTTTTTTCTTGTGAAAATCAATCAGTGTATCTGGCAACACAGTAGATTAATGCAAGAAAAGAGTTGTTCAGCATCTCAAGTTCCTGATTCTGAAATATATTGCCTTTTTCCTTCTGACCCAGTATGTACTCTCTTATCTTCAGATATGACATTTGAATGCTGGAGCTCAAATAAAATGCTGTTATAATCCAAAGACTCTGTGACTTTCATTCTCTGCTTGAGCATTTCTATATTAGTTGGTAGATCTATTTCTCTTTTTAACAGCATGGAATATTCAAGTATATGGAAAATCTCAGAAACCACAATCTCCAAGCTACGGAAAAAAAAAAAANAAAAAAAAAAAAAAAAAAAAAAAAAAAAGGAGAAGTAGCCTGATGACCAAAATAGGACATCTGTTTATATCAGATTGACTTGAAAATGCAATAGAATTTCAAAATAAGCGTGAGCATGACCAAAATGTCCAGCTCTGTTGAGGGAAGAAATGTAGAACTACTCATTTTTTCACTATTAAAAAAAAATATTATTGTGTTTCTTTTTATTTAATGTATCTTATTTGCCTTTTTAATTACAAATTAAAAGATTAAAATTTAGGTTAGATGAAAACTAAGATTACTGATATCAGGAAATGCCCATGCAGCCTGGCTAATTCTTAGAACCTTTCCCATAACCTCAATTACTTGAGACAGATTTTTGAGTTATATACTCCTTGATTCTGACTACATCATTAGTATTTGTTACCATCCTGTTCATTTTATCCTGATATTATCTCACTTTGCACATTCTCAGAATACAATAAATACACTGTTTTTTGGAAAAAAAAAGATACTTACTGCAAATGTATTTTAAGCTGATGTTAAGTGTATTCTGAACTGGTGGTGCTTTGGACATATGGCACTTGCTAACAGGACAGAAATTAACAGAGAAGAAAAGCCAGCTTGTAAACCTTATTCTTATGTAAGAGAGCCATTACTCACACGGATGATCACACTGAGTTTTCACTTTTTACATTTAAGAACTGCTTGTAAAATATCATTATTCTGTAATCAGAAGACAGGGACACAGGATAAATTTATGATAAAGAAGCAAGTCTTCAGTGGGAGGTGCAAGTCTTACCGTTCAGATTTATTTTCAAATGGCATTTATCTCCAATGGACATAGTTTGTTTGACGCACTAGAGGTAGGAATCATAGTCTAATTCTAGCTAAGAATTTTTAAAGATAAGGCTTTGTCATTGTGCTGGAGATTTTCAAGAAATGTGGAGGTGTGTGTTTGAAGTTGGAAGATGACCCATAGTACTGTACAGTACAGTACTTAGTGTTTTTTGTTTTTCTTTTCCCACAATGATGCATGAAGGCAAACAGAGCTGCTATCTATTTGCACTGGTTAACTGAACATAAAATGTATTTATGAATAAAGATCTCAGATCAATCTATTAAGCATTTCTTACTTTAGATTCTTAATATTTTTCACAAGGATATTTGCAGAGCACAACATAGTACACAGCTTTCCATGGAGAAAAAAATATACACAAAACAAACACTGCAACAAATACATTTTTTTCTCCTCTAAATACCCTCTAGGCAGTGTGTTTTTTAACTCTTGTGAAAGAAACATTTTGTAGTGGAGTGGAAGTAAAGATAAGAATGGAGTTAAGTAGGGAAAAGTAGAGAAGGAGAGGATATTTATGGATAAGTCTAGGGAACAGTGTCTAAAGACCCTATGATAAGAACTTGATTTCCCTTGGATATCTGTGCAAGGATTAGTTCCCATCCTTCCTTTACCCCTGGTAGCACAAACTCCAGAGATTTTTTTTTTTTTTTTTTGTTAATAGTTTCTCTTTTTTTCGCTTAAGTGATTGTCCCTAGGCTCCCTCCTTATTCAAGCTGACAGCTTCTCAACCTGCTTAATACCAGCCATACTGTGCTGACGAGCAGACACTCTTGGGACCTTGTAACCTGTTATGTAAGCTCTGTTCTTATTCCTACAGTTCTCAGGGCCTCAGTACTTCCCTCTGTGTTTCTACATTTCCCTCCAAGCAATGCAGCAGAAAGAGCTTTTGACTAATTCCATTAAAGCTACTAAAATAACATACGGAAATGCAAATAAATGTAGATCAATTCAAAGGAAATTTTTTTTTTTTCCCTTAAAAACAGTATGCTATTTCTTGCTTTTAGACTCACCATACTCTTTCTTGGAAGAGAGGTGAGATGGCGAGTGGAATAATTCAATCAATTGAAAATAATTTTATCTTTGAGAACAGAAAAGAAATCACAAGTATTTAATAATAAACACCCAATAGGTATTTAATATATCGGTTACACAGTCCAGTCCCTGAAGAGATCCTCTTACAGCCACACAAGAGATACGCTACTGTTTGATTTGTCCTGAAAACAGTACGGTAATCCTTATGTTACATTTTTATTTTTTCCCTTTATATACTAAACAGGGAGGATTTTTTGTTGTTGTTTCTTTACTTCATGATTCATTCACAGATTATTTGCATTATTATAGAGTAATAATTCATGTATGTGAGTCCATAATCTTCTACCTTTACACTAATGCAAAAAAAAAAAAAGTATATTTAAATTTTCCTGGGATCTCTTCAGTTCTGATTTTTCTGAGTTCAGTCTCCCTCCAGTGCTCCCTGATCATTTGGATTTTCATGTTATTTATCCTTTAAAATTCAAACAATTTTCTTTTCAGCTTTCCTCTTGTAGGATTATTCCTGCATTTCAGGAACGCTCTGCCTCTCAGTTCTAAGTTCAGTTAGCATTCTGATTATAGCTATTATGTCAAATTTCTTTTCATCTTGTTGATCTGGACTGCTTCCCAATAAATTCCAGTCTTCTTCACACACTGATCTGTACCTAAAATGCCTCTGTCACTGTCTTCCAAACCATGGTCCAACTTCTTTCTCCTTTTCCTCCCTATTGCTTTTCAACAGAAAATACAGAAAAAAAAAACACAAACAGAAGATTAATCGGACAAACAATATGGAGCGGTTTACGCTAGCCTTATGGGTTCATCAGCCAATTCAAATTTAAATGGCAATGCTCCTGTGACCAAGGTCACCTTAAAATTCTATTACAGATCTTATTCTCTAAATTTATTTTATTTATTTTAACTGGAGAGTGATGATTGCTCTCGGTTGTGGGTTGAACTGAAGAAGATGTATATTTCACAAATAATGTTGAAGGGAGAAGACATCTTCTGTTTAACATGATCCATTTTTGTAATTTTGGAGATTTCATTTTAGTATTTGCATGACTAACAATAACAATAGTTCATAACTGTGGAAAAAAAAAAGAAACCAAAAAATGTTTCCACCGTGATATAAATGTTAAAAGTTTTACAGCTTCAGCTGATGGTGATATTTGTAAGATCAACCTCTTACAGATAAATGACAAAACACTCTGCTTTAGGAGTGAGATCATCGATCTGCACCACTACTAAGAATTTAAGAAGTCACAAAGGTAGCATTTATGTGAGGTAATGGTTCCCTAATTGGAAAAGGAAAGTTAGATGCATGCATACAGCAGCTTTCTATTTGCTGCTTTCTGAACACCTACAAGAGAAAATGCCTAACTTCTACTAACTCATGTGAATCCATCCATGGAAAAAATGCAAGCCCTTGCTAAGCCTCATCAGGTGACCAAGATGCCAGACTACAGAGAGATGACTAATATCTTCTTAATCAGTGCAAAGAATTGCATGAAAAACAACCAGGTATGTACAAATATATACTTTCCGGAAAAGGTTCATTAGATTTGATGCACACCAAAGCTGATATATTTTATACTCATCCTTTAAATAAATACAAGTAATTACAATCAAATTTTAAGACTGTAGGAATTTCATATTGTTTAAGCGTTTATGTTACCAGAATTATGTAGATGGGAGATAAGATTTTCTTTAAACTGAAAATTTGAGAATTGAGGAAAGTTTTTACCCAGTCTTACCAGTAATGGAGGGTCTAGTATAATGCTCAGCTATACATACATTGGTGTGGGTCTCCAGCAACTTTTTGCAAAAAGTCTAACCTTCAAATTCTTATTATAATATCAATGGTTTTATACTCACTATGGAGTATAGGAATGAAGGCTGACAACCAGGACTATGCAATCTTGTAACTTTTGGTATCTCACTTTTAAGCATACATAGTCATAATTGTAGAATTACAACTACCTTGCTTTCTCTCCTGCTTGTATAGTGCACAAAATTTATCACTAAATTGTTAATTTTCTAAAAATTAACTTTTGTATGGATATGTATTTTCTTCATCAAATCTTAGTGGTTTAGAATTTTTAGATTTTGTAAATTTCCATTTCTCAGAGGGCTTCAATTGTCTCAGAACTTTATTATTTTTTCTTCTCTAAGTGAGCTTTGTGATATTCTTTAATGGGAGAACAGAAATACACTCTATCTATCTATAACTACAAGTCTCAGAAAATCACTCCATTTTCATACCTGAAAATGTTTAATTTTTAAGCTATTAGAACTGCTAAATACAAAAGTTTGCTAGGAAAAACCATACATATGGTAGCAATAGAAAAACAGAACGTTTATCTATCTCTAGTTTTACAAAGCAGATTTGAGTGGGAGCCTCAGGAACCTCTATTTCATCCCCTTCCTCAAGACTTATATGATAGAGCCCTTGTCAGTTCAGACTGACTCTTTCTAAAGATGGATAGGAATGCAGATTCCATAATCTAATCATACAATCTATTCTAAATATTTTATTATTAATTTCATTAGATTTTTTTTCATAATATATAAACTGATTTCTTTTTCTCCTATCTTACTTTTGGTCCTTTTGATTTGTTCTTTTGCTGTATTTTCTGGAAGCATAAAACTGATTAGTACTTTTCTCTTTGCACTAGTCCATGTCTACACATAGACATCACAAATATGCTCAATGTGAATGTATATAATTGTATAAAAATGCATACATATATGCTTTTATGCTCTGCTCTTCCTCCACTTCCTAAGCATTCCTCTCGGCTTAAAGTAGACCAGCTTGTTCAATACATCTTTTCTAACTCATGATTTTTAGATTTATGTTTGGTTTTGTTGGTTTCTTCTGGCCCACTTTTTGTTTGAAATATAAACCCAACACTGTGCTCAGTATTCCAGCTGGAATCTTTCCAATGCCGAGTAGGGCGGAAGGACGGTTTCATACTTTTATTTTCTCATCATGTTCACATATGATATCTGCTTTTTTTTTTTTTTTTTTGCAATAGCCTGATATTCTTGGCACATGTTCAGGCTGTGATGCTGCATAGCCTCCAGCTTATTTATTTATTTATTTATTTATATTTATATATTCATATATTTATATATTCTCATATATATTTATTTATTTATTCATTTAACTGATTAACCGTTATCTAGTGTTATCTTCCTTTTCTCTTCTCCCCACTTTCTCCTGCAACCAATTACTGCTGTCTTATTTACAGTCTATTGCATATGTGCCTACAGTTTCATGCTAATTGAGTGACAAAGATGACTAAGGGAATGGAACATCTCTCGTATGAGGAGAGACTGAGTGAGTTGGGCTTGTTTAGCCTGGAGAAGAGAAGGCTGAGAGGGGATATGATTAACATGTATAAATACATGAAGGGAGAATGTAGGGAAGAAGTTCCATCTCCAGGTGAGGAAGAACTGTGAGTGTGACAGAGTACTGGAATAGGCTGCCCAGGGAGGTTGTGGAGTCTCCTTCTCTGGAGATCTTCAAAATCCACCTGGATGCCACCCTGTGCCCCATGCTCTAGATGTCCCTGCTGGAGCAGGAAGGTTGAACTGGATGATCTCTAGAGGTCCCTTCCAACCTTGAACATTCTGTGATTCTGTAATTCTGTAATTGTTCCTTTTAATTGTTTCTCAATTTGTCAGGAACATTTTGAATTATAATCTTGCCCTCCAAAGTACTCTCAGGTTTGTGCCATCTGAAAATATTATCATCCAATTAATACAGAAATTGTTGATCGAAATTTACCCAAATTTGGTCAAACCTTCGCACAACCTCACTCAATATGTTCTTTTATTTGAAAGTGAACTGTTCTTTGAGTATGGCATCCCACAAATGTTGATACTTAATTTAGTTTCATGCAGCACAAGTGACTAGTTTGTTTACAAGAACATATAATGGAGAGTGCAAAAACAACATATCTCCTTCTTCTGTCATGGAGGAAAAATAAACTTTTGACTTTTTTTTTCTTTTATCAGACCTATATTTACCTCTTGTCTTATCATCCTCAGTGTTAAGACCAATGCCTACAATCTGTAAATTTAATCAACACATTTTGCTTAAGTAATAATAACAATGAAAAAAAAATTCCCGCTATAGCATAATGAGAAATCTCTTTTACTTTCAACCTCTTAGCAGCTCTTCTGACTCCACAGGTCCTTGAAGAAGTCCTGATGGCTCTTCAATTTCTTCCTGTGTCCTATGATGGCAATGGCCCTGCATACTTTTAGTTTCTCACTTGTTTTGGCAGTATCTAACCTCTTCTTCCTCTGTCCCAGTACACCAATCTGCATCATAGCTGCAGGTATTAATTCTCCAAGCTCGCTGGTGGCTTTTCTCCTGGTATCTCAGCTTTTTGGGCTTCACCTTTGGCCATTGCTAGTACATGAGGGACTGGTAGGAGGAATGTCCTGGTGAAGGTCATGGGGCAATAGTGAATGATAATTGACTGAAGATGCTTAGTTCCTCCTTCTCTATTGCAAAGAAAGATTGAAGGAATTATTACAGAAAAAAAAAAAAAAAAAAAAAAAGAACATTTCACAAACCAGATAGATATGGCCTAATGGCTTACCCAAATTCTCTAGGATATGAAGATTCATTTAAAAACAAAAGCTAAGCACATGTTCTTTGACTTCACTGATAAATAGCAGTGGGTGCAGTAACATGTGCCTTAGTATGCATGCATCTTGAAACAATTAATCAGAGACATGCACTCTCCTGCTTTTAATTAGCTGATTGGAATATCAGCTTTGAAGCTCAACAAAGGCATATTACTGTTGACATTAACTATTTATTCCACGTTTTTATATTGAGGGCTTAGAGCGATAGGATTTTAATACTTAGAGTTCGAAACTGAAGATTTTGCAAAATTTGACTCATGAAAAAGAGTAGAGGAAATGATAGTGGGTAGAAAAATAAAACAAAGGAACAGAGAATAGAAAGAGTAGTCAGAGGAGCATCAGATTTTATTTGATTACTAACAAATGTGACAAAAAGAAATTTAGACAATAAACTAAATGTCTGGTTTTGATTTCTCCATCAGCTTTCTAATGACATCTATGGTAATCTCCCTGCAGTGTTGAATATATATCCTGAATTTATTCATCCTGATGCAATTAATCATATTTTAATATTTCCCAAACCTAATACATATGTAAACCTTGCAAATCAAGGAGATAACTGAACATATAGAAATGACTTTTAAGCTGAGATATTTAAAAACAAATGGTCTTTCTCTTTGCTTGCTGCTTTCTGGGCACATGAGGTCAACCTGGGTCATATTCCTGGGCTGTGCTTTGCAGCCGTGAGGACTGGAATGATTTTTGAACAATACTGACATTTTTGCATACACACATGACTCCAGAAGGGGGAGCTTTAGGAGGCTCAGTAACAGTAAAATCATCTTAATTTGTAATGAAATGTTAAAACAATTGCTGTCTTTCAAATATATTCAATACCTTTGGTCATACGGAAATATAATTTGATCTGGTCAGAACACAGGGCACACTATAACTCCTTCCTGTCAGCAAGGCCTGTATCTAGTAATTATTTTCTTTTTTAACAAAAAGCATAGCAAGAACTTAACACAGTTTTAAGTTCTGGAGACAAATATATTTAAGCTTAGACACAAGTTTAAATAAGTTTGACCTAAAATTGTACCTTGCATTCTTCTCATAGCTCTCAGTGTGAGTGTCTCTACAAACAAATAATGAACTGGTTGCTTTCCATTCAGGCTAGGTAACAATAAAAATATATGCTGCTTTGTTTATCAATAGCTTAAATAATGAACAGGTGCTACAAACTTAGGGAGCTCCTAGGTCATTTTAATAATCTGAGGTTTTTGGGAGGCCAGTAAAAATGCATAGTTGTTGGAAACAGTATAGCCTGCAGGTTTATTGCTGTGTGTTTATGTGTACATGTGAATTAAACATGAAGGTAAATAAATAATAATAAAAAAAAAGCTTAAAGACAGAAGAAACTACAGATACACTTATAATTAAGCCCTTGGTGAAAGCCAGTAAGATGACTATTGGGGGCAAATTGCTGATTAGGAATACAGGAATCAAAAAAAAAAAAAAAAAGTGAATCTACTGTGCCAAGACCAAAACTTTTTTAGTTACTAAATTTCTGCCTTAGGGGATAGATTATCCTAAAGTTTTCAGAGTAACAAGAACTTTAAGATCATCAGGAAGAATACATTATCTTACACTGTTATTTTTACCTAATAAAAATATGCATATATATATATATATACACACACACAGATATGAATACTCTGTGAAGAAGAGTGATATTTTCTTTTTTTTTTTGAGTTTTCTTACAAGTAAACAAATTTGTTGTTTCCCAACATGACATCCAAATGAACACTGAGCGATCCTGTATGTTAATGCTTATATTCTTTCAGCTAAGTCACTTAAGTCAATTGCATTCAAATCATTTGACTTTAGCAACTTAGAAATTGCTCTGCAGACTGCAAAAGCTAATGAGGAGCTTTAGGAAAATGGAGTGAACACACAGAATGCTGCACTTCCATTCTGAATGTAGATTCTCTGACTTCTGTGAAGAGTCTGAAAAGGCAATGATCTGTACTTGGAGAATTACCTCATTCTCTAGCAATGATAACAATGCAGTATATTCTGGATGTGTCCCTCTGAGCCTGTATGTTAGAATCATTAAAATATTTATTACGTAGTTGGGAGATTTTGCAAATACTTTTCTGGATACCTATAAAAGACAAAAAGTCCAGACTTGTGAATTTATCTCAAATCTTATTCTGCTTGACTGCCCATACATTATAGTTTAATAGACAGTGTTTTAGTTAAAAATTTAGCTGACCATTTTCAAGAGTTGAATGGCAAGGCTTCCAGCTCATTTATTTCAATTAAATATAGGTGAAGAAATATAAAAGGTGTCCACAAAGTACATGTAGAAAACTATTATAGAATTAGACACATTGCAACCCTATTCAAGAATTTCAGTCTTTTAAAATTGTGGTGGACCATAATACCCCAGAAAATATTCACTTATAAATTCAGGCAATGATACAACTTATGATATATGCAATGGTTTAATTTACAACTCCTTCAAGCACTTCCATTTATATAGGTTTTGAAAACTGGCAATAAGTCAGAGTGTAACATATTCCAAAGTATTATTTCAAATCACAGTGGATCAGTTTTTGGATATATTGTGAAAAGTTAGAAAATTATTATTTCAGTAAAGTATAATTAAACACAAAATCATCAATTAAGAGACTTAAAAAAGTCTTTTTAAAAGGTACACATGGCACAGTCACTTCTTTTGGAGCAGAAAATTCTAGTCAATGGGAAAAATAAATTTTGTTCTATTTTTAGATCACTCTCTATGCTTGTTATACTTACTCATTATGAATCTGATGAAAAGCCCATTATTTTCAGTACTTTTCTTTCTGTTGACTTGAAAGGGCCAACGTACACTTTCCTCCCTATATACCCCAATTCCAATGGGCAACTCCATTTTGTTTGCTGATAAGATATGAAAAGTATCCATAGCTTTCTGCCTTAGTTTCCAGACTCTTTATACTTTTTTTTCCAAAATAAATTTAAGCCTCTTGGCAATGCAATTATTTCTGTTAATTATTTTTATGGACTACTTGGATATATTCGTTGCTCTTTATGGTTCACAGATCACCCATTTTCTATTCACCTGTGTATATAAAGGCCATTAATATTATCTATCTGCTCCAAATGAATTCAATATTTTGTATTTGGCTGCCAGAGGATATCTAATTTAAATTCAAAGACAACATAAGAAGTTGAAAAAGTTGTGATTTCCTTTTTTTTTTTCTTTTTATTTCCCTTTTTCTTTTTTCATTAGAACAACATAGGCACTCTTAAAAAGTGTGCCTATGTTGTGACTACTATGTAAAAGTGACTACTAGAAAAAAGTGACTACTATGCCTTATATTATAAACATGTAAAATCAATAACAGATATTCTATAGCCTTTAGAAATAATGCTTAATTTAAAGAATAAGGGATAAAAACTTCAATGAAGCTCAGCCTACTAAATACAGCCCAGGTGTGTGTCACAGTTTTATAGAAATTCATCAAATTCAATGTAGTATGTCACTAGGTTTCATTCACTAACTCTCCTGATGCTTGTATGGTGCAATGTACCCATACAAAAATGATTTCAATAATGAGATCACATATAAAATTCATAAATTATTAAAGATTAATGCCTCTTTTTAGATGCATGATAATTCTAAAAATTCAAATTAAGGATTTAGTTTGCTTGTGTAAGTTCCTGAAAAAACAGATCCAAAGTAGGCATAGGCAGCATGAGGGGATATCATTGGTTGTGTGGCTCATATCTCATTCTAGAACTCAAAACTTGTAAATATAAATACAATATATATGCAACTAATATTAACAATCAAAATAGTCATTTTTTTCTAGTATGAAGAAAATCTTCATAGTTAAAAAAAATTATTGATTAATTTGGAGAATCATTTATATAGATTCTGAAACAAATAAATGTCTACTTCCAATACTATTGTTTTCCATTCTTTGAGATAAGTAATTAATCATTATTTTCAGTCACCGAAACAAATATAGAATTAGAAAAAAAGGACGACATTTGGGCTGAGGGAAGGCAGAAGTGTTTGGTAGACTTGGAACCTGGATTTGAATGCCTATTAGGTCCCAGAGCATAAAATCATTGCATAATGTATGTGTCAGGAGTATGGAGCAGTCATGGTATACTTATACCTTCTTCCAGATTTCTCTTCCAAAATCAAAATGTGACACACACACACAAATGAGACACACACACACTTCACATTGCTTTGCTTCAAACTGCTTCCCATTTCTTGCTTTGTCTACACTGCTAGGTGGAAGACACTAATAGCTCGTAGTGGTAAGACCTTGTTCAGTCTTCACCTAAATTTTGGAGTTTATGTAATTTCATTAGTCCATGGAGATTTGAGAATCTTCTAAAATGATTCTGTGACTGACTTTATTTGCTTGACTTTGCTTATATGCCATTGCCAGTGGGAAATGAGGTTTTTGATGTAGGTGATTGTCCCATTTGCGCTGTGAGCAAGCTCAGGCCTGCGCTAAAGGATTTTCTGTACTCAAAGGCCATAGGGTTTGAGCAGACATCCAAAAAACAAGAGTATCTCACCGGTTTGGGTCAAGGAAAGATTTGACGCCTCACTCGAATAGAGGTGGAGCTAATGAAACAGCTAAAAGAAAAAAAGAAAAAGAGAGAAAGAGAGAGGGAGAAAGAGGCCAGAGTGATTCTAGATTATTGGATCCCTCCATAAGATCTCACTGATGCAAGTTCAATAATGAGCATATTTCCCAAAGTATTTCATGCTTTGTTCTTTGTAATAAGCATCCTTCAAACTTTTTGGACACTCCATTCTCTAGCAAATATTTTGAAATAAAAGAAATATAAATTTTTCAAAATATGGAAACCTTTCCCCTCCCTCTGTATCTAGCATCTCAAACCTTTGTATCAATTGCCTTAAATTGAATAGAACTTTCTTCTGTCTCAAATGTGCTCATGAAGTCTTTGAAATGGAATTTGCATTTTCTGGAAAGATAGTTTAAGTGTAAAGGCACACAACTGTGTAATAAATGACAGGAAGCAGAGAGCTGGGGACTGATGGAATGCTGAAGGTCTTGGACTTTTGTGAAAACAGTACAAAGCTGCCATGAAGGCCTCCAATATGGAAATGTCAGTATTATATAGGCACTTGATAATCTCACTGCACCGGTGCAAGTACCTAATTTAATAGTGGACAACAACAAGTTGAATTTATGGAAAGTCCCACTATGGAAAATAAAAGCTAGACCTGAAAATTAGACGGATCTTGCTTCACCATGTCTTAATTCTCATTGTTTGACCTCTGCCTTTACTGACTACTTATTCTGATTTTACAGGAATATAGGGCTAAATAAGTAAACTGATTAATCAGTTATATTAAAATTAATCTTTTTTTTAAGCTTATATGATAAAAAAGAAAGAAGGAATGAAAGAAAAAAAGGAGAGAGAAAGAGAAAGAGAAAGAGAAAGAGAAAGAGAAAGAGAAAGAGAAAGAGAAAGAGAAAGAGAAAGAGAAAGAGAAAGAGAAAGAAAAAAGGAAAAAGGAAAAAGGAAAAAGGAAAAAGGAAAAAGGAAAAAGGAAAAAGGAAAAAGAGAAAAGAAGCAGAAAAAAAAGAATAATAATAGAAAACAAAGCAAGAGAGGAAGATCTGAAGAAAAAAAAGGCAAAAAAAAAAAAAAGTAAAGAAGAAGGAAAAGAGAGAGAGGACATCTTACTTCTGGTGGATGACAGGAAATTCCCTTAAACCACCCTTGTCTTGTTATTTCTGAGTATTCACTGATGACTAGAGGTGCAACAGTTACGTTACTTAATCCTGCAAGAGCTGAGAGGATCATTTTACTGTTTCCACAGCTGCAGGATATTAAATGCTGACTGCCCCCAGTCTTGTGATCACTGCACTGTGTCTAACCACACACCAAGTCAAGTGTTAGATGTGCTGCTGACAAAGGTACTCTCTTTCCTGCTGGACTCCAGTGAATGTGCGTCTCCTTGCTTTCTTATCTGCCTGTCAGCCATGAGTGCCTCTTATTGATCAACCTCGTTTTAGACTTCTGTCTTTCCAATATACACCCAAACACATTCACCACATTCACATATGTATAACAGAGAACAGCCTATTTGGAAGCCTATATAAACTTACAAACTCCTCTTTGGTTCTTTTTTGTTCTTTTTTTTTCTTTTATCTTCCAAATTTGCAGCAAAAGTAAGAAAAGACACTTAGGTAAAATAACGGAGCAGAGGAATAAAATGACTAATATGCACCTGGTCTTAACCATCTTGTCTGATGGAGAATTGTTTTAAAGTTTGCAGAGTCTGAAGTGTCTTTTTCTTTTGTTACGAATTCCAAGATCCAAAAGCCATTCTTATAGTTACAAGCAACAGTTCCGGTTGTTCATTTGATACTCAATTAATTTGTCACTCAGGAAAACCTATTCATTTTGGTCGATTCAGTGTGAAAAGCTTACAAAAAATGTAAAGAAAAGTTGGGATACTTGTTATCCAGGTATGCTGTGGACTTTATAACATGAGATGGAAATACTGGTAGCTACTGGGGTCAGGGATGAATATCCTCAGCTTTCTCTCCGTGATTCAGTAAGGTGTTGATAAGAGCGGATGCAGTCCACTGCATACAGATCACTTCTTTTTTATTAAATGCATGCCTTAATTGATCTTACCATTTACCTGGATACCCTCTTTGATGAATTTCAGGGAAATTGTATAGAGAATTCTGGGACACTTTTGTGGCTCACTGCTGGCTAGTTGCTGTACACATGGAACTACAGAATAATTCACCTTGTATTGAAACCATTGGGCAAGACTCACTTGATACAGGATTCTATTTACACTTTTAAAAAGTTGGGTTTTTTTCCTATTTCATATTTGTTTTCCAATTAAATTGATATTTGGTCATCAGCTATGCATTTTAATGTGTAGAATAGAAAGAGAACTTTAGAACAGAAACTGAGAAGAATTATCCACAAAGAAATATTTAATAGAATAAGAAAGGACTTGGAATGAGGGACATCTGTATAAGACAATTCAGGGAACCTATCTACATAAGATTCATAAATTCTTGTGAGGGAAAAATTTACATTACAAATTTATCACTGCTGTAACTGTTAGTACTGTGACACACTTTCTTCAGACCAAGGAGGACAAGGAATCATCATCTTATTCCCTTAGAAATATTTATTTTTCAAAGGGGAACATTTTGAACAAATGTGTTGCCAAAGGAGAAAACAGGTTAGAGACAATCCTGATTTTCTTGGGTAAACACGGGTATACAGGAATATAGTTTATCACAGAACGCAACAGCAAAGTTTTTGGCAGAGAAGATGACAGGCCATGTTGTACTATCAGAAAGTATTTTTTCTCAGATAAACTAAGGCAAAATATATCTGTTCTGTGAAGGTGTCTAACAGCATATTTTTAATGGCACATAACACTAAATAGGAGAATAGTCAACTGCTAGAGGAGAAGCAGAAGTAATAGGTTATGACTACTGGCTTTGACTCCTCTTTGACTCCTCTAAACTAGCATGAGTAACCCGGAGTTTTGAGGACAGACAGTTAGGGAAATTCATATGGAATTTAGTATTTTGCTTTTGCATTATTTTTTGGTATTAAATAAAAATATATTGGTTTAGATTCTCTTCTGATATATGTAGAATAGGAGTTTCAACTGTCTTATACCTCTGGGTATTCACATTGGATACTCACAGAAGGAAAATTCTAGGAAAGGCTTTTTAAAATTATTTGGGATCCTGAGGAAAGAAGAATCAGCCATATCTGGCAACAGCGTCTTTGGTTGTAAAATCACAGCTCACTTTCTTACAGAAGACCCATATGCAAACTGCAAGAGTATCAGAGAGGATAGGAGATTGAATACTATCACCTACACAGTCCACAGGAAACATAACTGAACATGAGAGATATAAAGTGGGGCTATTCATGCAACCTGCTGAATAATTTTTTAAGTCACACAATGTCTACTGTTTTTTTTTTCTTTTTCTTTTTTTTTTTTTGTGATCTCCTCTGGATGTAAGTTAATGGACTCAAAAGAGTGTTGTCAGACATAAATTTTACATTCCGTTATACCAGTTTCATTAGTCAGGACTTCATAAATCGTTTGACAATTCAGGGCAAAAAGACTTTCTCAAGTAGTATTTAAGAAATAGTATTTCATAGTGCCCTCTATATTATTCACTTCTGAATGATGGAGACGTCTTGAGCAGCCCTTGGCAACCTTGTGGGAATCTCTTCTTAGTATGCTCTCACAGACAGCTGCTATCCAGCTACCTATGGGAGTGGGTGTCCACTCATTCACCTCCCCGCCCCACAAACACACATAGAGTCAGAGTCAATTCTCTAGCAAGGTGAGGTCAGATTTACCTGGGAAAAGAATGGAAAGGACAACTTAAATGGTTGGCTACACCTGTATCTTGTTCCATAGCAGATATTCATTAGCACTGAGAAGCATTCCTCATGATTGCACTTCCTTTGCCTGTAGCCCTAAATAACACAAACGACCACTGGTGCTTTGGGCCCGCGTCCGGTGTCACTCTTCAGTGCAACTTCTGGGCATGGTGTGGGAGTTAACACTGACTGTTTACTGTTCCCAAAGCACAACCTGGAAGCAACTATCTTATCTTGGCAAGCAGGAGGTGACAATAGAATGGACACAGGGCCTTTTGTGCATGGACACATTAGTGACTGTGTTTAATGTATGTGCTTAAAATCAGCTATTAGTGGCTTTCTCTAATGACACCAAACATCAGATTATTTCTTCTATAAATGATTTTTCTCTGTCCTAAAAGCAACTGGTTGTTTGATACTGCTTGATAGTTCTGGGATCCAGATGATTTTCAGTAAATGAAGCTTTTCTGTCTCTTCTTGTCTATTGTGTGTTATTGTTTAATTTATATACCTTTTCCCCAAATTATCTTCCAGGTATTTGATTCTTTTCCCTGCATTGTCTTTATCTCTTTACACCTTTGAAATATGTATGGACAGCAATAATTCCTGTCCTGTGAAATTTGGCCCTCTGAAATTTCCAGCATTGAATGATACAGAAAGAACTAATAAATTAATGGCTTGGAAGAGTAAACTTGTCTGTTCTCGTAAAGAATTGGAGGATTCTCATATTCCTACTCTATGCTTGCATATGCATTTTTTGTCTTGATTTTCATATTTCTGAGACTTCTGAGAGCTCATGATTGATATCCATCTGCTGTATGCAATGTTTAGGAGAATAAAACTCCCTGAACACTATTATCAGTGTCTATTCTATTTATCTATTTCTGAGTAAAAGGAACATGGCAATAGCTCTGCCTTTCTGAAAATAAATATATAAATACAGGAATTGACTCACTTAGCTCACTAGTAACCTCAGAGAAAGTCTACTTCTATATTTTTTTTTTCCATTTAAATGGAGTTTTAAAAAATAGAGATCATTGGAATGGGCTTCTGGAGATATTATTCTGCAAATCTAAATAAATATGAATTAAAACTTTTATTTGAATTACTGCAACATTTTGCATAGAATTTTCATACACATCTATCTTGACTATAGATATATATGGAATCTAATAGAAAATATACTTTAGGTATGGATTCTATTAAAAAGGTAGTGCAGGAAGTTTCATAGTGCTTTTTCAATTCTGCAGGAATATTTCATAGGGCTTAATTGTGTGAACAGTGTGTATGTATAAATTAATTTAAATTATTTATGAAGAGAGGCTAGAGCTAGGATATATTTTTAGGTTTGATAGCAGTGTAACCAAGAGCAGAATTTATCCCATTAATAACTAGAAATGGATAAACATGTTCTACCATTTCATTTTAAGATCTGAGTTCAGTGTATTTCTCCCAACTTATAATTATCACAGAAATTTAGAAATACCATGGTGTCTGCCAGAGCAGCATTTGCATATTGTATTATACATAATCTTTGCCCTGTTACAAACCCACTCAAAATTCTCATATTATGAAAAGTAAAAGCCCTCGACAGAACATCAACATCAACAAAACGACATCTGATTGACTGTTGCATGATTTTTCAGATTAGCATTGTCTAGCAACTTTTGCTTCAGCTGTCTTTTTGCAGCTCTCTTGAGAGGAAAAGAAAATAAAACTGGCCTTTGCCTTGCTTGTGAAATTGTTATTCTGTAAAGAGGAATGATCAGAACAGAGCTGATCATGCCAGCCCTTCTGGTTTCCTTCATAATATGACTGTAGTGGTGCTTATTTTATAAACAGGCACCTCAGTCATTCCCTTTTGACAAGATTTAGGCTACCTGAGCCCTGTGATGAAATACATTTTACATTGGCTACACCAGCTTAACAGCTACTGGAGCGTAGAGGTATCTCAGCACTTCCAGTCCTAATTAACCTGTGAATTTCCTCCTGTGGCATGACTTTGGCCTATTAAATCTTCCATTTCTTGTTACAAAATGGCATGTGTTCAGTGGGAGGCATGGAAAGTGCCTTTTCCTTCCAGAATACTGTATCCCACCTCTTGGGAGGTGAAAGATGTACATTTGAATTCTCTCCATATGAAGCAAGAACTCAACCCTGTTGATTTTTCAAGTCCTTAGAGTGTCAGTAGCACAACCAGCTCCACTGGCTATATTTTAAAAGAGTTGACCTTGTTTCCAGTGGGATGGAAGCAGAAGAGCAGGATAATACTTTATGTGTTTACAATGTGATATTTTAGATATTTATCAACTTTAATGTCAAATATTAAAGACATGGGAGAAATGTCAAATTCAGATCCTACCAGAGTTAGTGATGTATTCAGAAAGTTGGGAAAACCAGGAAAATATTTGTGATCTGAGACTGAAGGTGGATAATGTAAATTCCAGTTCTATTAAGTGCCTATAAGCCTTTAATTTATGCTGGTAAATTAAACTATGTCGGAGTACAGGCACAGACACTGAAAAAAATTGATCATCTGTATTGTTAAATTGCAAGTGCACTCTCTGGCACAATCTTGGCCTGCTCCAACTAGCATACTGCAGAATAATTGTCAGGCATGTTTTGGAAATTACTAGAGAGCAGTGACTATTCCCAGTAGGCAGTTCGAATGTTCCTAGCCTATTTTTGATGGCAAGAGAGCTTAATAGTAAAGATATGCCAGTTGGCTTCAGTGTCAAAGAATGCCCCAGGCTCTGTTTAGTTTGCTGGTCTAGATGTAGTCCTATCAGTTCTAACATAATCTTACTGTAGTTTGCAGAGAAAGTGGAAGCAGTTTGGGGAGGTTGCCCTTTGTGATTTGGAACTGATTTTGCAAACTGTTATTCATGGAAATTATAACTAAAACAGTTTCACTGATGATAACAGGCTGCCTATGAAGTAAAGACAAACACTTGTGAGTGAGGTTTTACAGAGTTAGCATGTAGTAGGACAGTAGGACAGGTGTAAAGAAAAGATTCAGAATTTGATTCCTGTGCAGTAGTGCATCACACAAAATCCTAAACAGCAAAGCAATGTATTTGCTTGTTGTTGCTTGTAAAACAAGACTTGTTTTTCCTTTTAGATCTGTGTTTTCATTTTAATTAGTGATCCATTTTAGTTCATATTCTAATAAAACATTGCTTTGAACACTCAAAGTCCATTCGAGGTATATTTACTTGTGGTAAGCATGCAGATGGATGAACCTGAAATTGAGCTGGGGTCCTGACAAAATGCTTTGCCAAACTCTCGTCACTGCATGCAAAATTATTAGGATTCGATTCCTCCACTGACACTCTGAGAAGGAATATTGCTGAGTGAAATTCTTGGAAGACACTCACTTTCTTACAAATTTGTTTCATTTTTCAGTTTGTGCTAATATATTTATTGCTAAAATAAGTCTTGTTCTCTGAATTAATTGATTTCCATATCTAAAAACAGTTTCTATTTTCTTTGACTCACATCCACAACCTCCTTCTGCCTCCATTTCTGTCTCCGAAGACCTTGATTTAAAACAAACAAGCAAACAGACACTTTTTCTTTTTCTTTTTCTTTTTCTTTTTCTTTTTCTTTTTCTTTTTCTTTTTCTTTTTCTTTTTCTTTTTCTTTTTCTTTTTCTTTTTCTTTT
>NW_020455316.1:326739-334412 GCF_003342845.1 Nothoprocta perdicaria | reverse complement strand
TTCCCTTCCCTTCCCTTCCCTTCCCTTCCCTTCCCTTCCCTTCCCTTCCCTTCCATTTCTTTTTGTCATTTTGAACTCTAGTATGCTTCTCTCATGTTGAGGATGAGGATTTTTTTCATTTCTGTTTTGTAGCTTAAAAACAACTTGTTGTACAAAATCTCATCCTCTCTCCTTATCTCATACTGTCTTAAAATACTTAGAACCTCTTTCACTTGTGACTTTTTCATACATCACAAATATGCCTTACTTTTTTTCCAATCTTGGAAAGCAAAACAGAAGCAAAAATGCCCAAACATATCCCTGCACTTTCTTCACCATCTTCTTTTTCATTCATCTTGTTCAACTTAGTGCAATGAAAATTTAATTCCTCAGTTCTGTCAAAAATCTGTTCAAATATGGCCGCTGGCATTGCAGTGCCAGGAAAAGTGTTATTACCATTGTCAGTTAGGATGTCAAATATCAGAACCGATTTGCTGATACTCTCTCTTTGCCCATTTCTGACAATCTTCCTTCTTCAAAATTGCCATCCATTCTTTTCCTGAAACAATATCCTCTTTTGCTATGGTAAACACTCCTCTTTTGAATGTCTGTTATCCTTTCTTATAATGACTCATCTTCATGCCTTCTTTAGCTCAATCCTTTTTTCATCCTCTGCTAAACATAGTAAATCTTATCCATACCAACTTAACCACAATTAACAGATTACCATTTCACTATAAACAATCTCTTTTTGTTCAAAGTAAAATTTTGAACTTGGTCTCTGATATTTCCTCAGCACTGTATAGTCATCTTATTAAGTTCCACATAGCTAGACAAATTCTTTAAGAAAAATGTTTAAGAAAAGAGTATATGTTCTTCCTTCTCTAATCCTCTCTGCATGAGGAAAACACCTGTGCCTGTCTTTCAGTACCCTGGACTCAGTCTCAAGATATAGATTGCATTAAAATATTTTATCTTCCTTTTGTACAAAATCTTTATGTCACAGCTTTTCCATTGTGTGCTTATCACCCCTAGTATAATTCTTTTGGACATTATATATCTGTACTTGTAGGTAATATAGATGTCTACATCTGTGTCACTCATTAGATTTCCTTCTTAATTATTGGAGAAAAAATAGTTACTTGCAGAGTGATATTTCTACTAAAATACATATGGAAACTAACCAAACAAATCTTTCTTAAAAATTCCTATATCTGTTGAATGACTACAAAGAGTATTTCAAAAGAGTATCTTATATGTAGGCATTTATGCCACAGATGCCTAAAATTATTTGAAATCAATCTTCTTTGTCTCTCCTCTCTTTAACAATGTAATTTCTTTCCTACCAAAGGCAAATTCTCCCTTCTCATAGTCTACCTCAAAATACTGGTGCAGGGTCATTTTTACAGACTGTAACTTTGACTATATCATTCATATTCATACATCCCTTCATTTGCTGTACCTTTCCTCTGAAATCAAATATATGCTACTTATCTTGCTTACAGCCTTTCATTTCTAATCTTCTGTTCAGACACTGCACCTATATCCCCACCCACTGGTGCAAGTCCATATTGTTCACTTAGAATATTTTTGGACAAGTACATTTATGTCTTCTCCCACACTACCTTGCATATTTAAGGAAATATTCACATAAACATCTGTAGTGCTGATGTAATGACAAAAACTCTGTCTACAAAAAACTCTGTTTCTACAAAACTCTGTCAAATATCTTCCTTTCTGTATTGCTAGAAGATTGTCAAGCACTCAGTTTCTGGTACAGTGAGATCTCTACTCTGTTCAGCTACTCCTTTTATTCCTTAGTCTTTCTTATTCCTTTGTCTCTATTATAAAAAAAATAACTATCAAGAATTGCTTTCAATCTATATTTGCACAGCACATGAGTAAAATCTCTCCTTTCCTCTATACTTAAATACAAGAAAAATGTAATTTATATGATGTTTATAGCTGCATATTGTACTCAATTCTTGTAGGATAAAAAGGAATAGGCTGTATTTTAGACCAAACTTTGCACCTGTGTCTACAGGGAATGACAAGCTATTTACAGTAATTCAGGAGCATTCCTTCCAGGTAACTCCAGAATGACAAGACTGTATTATGTGTCATATTTTAGGTCACAAGAAGACAAGACCCATTAAAAAAATATATATTTTCCCTAGTCAACTCTAGTGTTCCCACTGCACATACTTTTACTCTCATATGTTTTCTTAATTTATGTGATTCTTTAATTTCTATAAAGACAGATAGCAGTATTTCTTTGGGTTTATTTCGTGTTTACATGGGTTCTGTATTGAATTAATTCAATAAATTGAAAGCTGAGTTAAAAAAATAAAAATAGTCCTATTGGTACTGACATATAAAATCAAACAAAATAAGGAAATAAAACATTGATATTTCTGGAATACATGATATTTTTAAGGATCTATTCTGTTTTGTTTTTTAAGCTGTAACATGGCAAAATCCATTCCATATAGACACTATTGAGTAAAAAGAGTATACATGTTGCGTTATTGTGTTCATCTTCAGTAGCCAGAAAGATGTCTATCTTAACCCATTTTTTCCTTTTTTTCCTTTTCTTTTTTTAATATAATCCAGAGACAGACACATAAACAAAGTAACTTTCCTGTCAAGTTTATGTAACCTAGGATGCAAAGAGCTGTCACTTTATTTCATTAAATTCAGATCCACCTTGTATAGCTGAGACATGAATTTGCAGTGACTGATTGAGCAGAAAGAATATCACACTTTAGAGAGCCACTGCACTTTTTAAAAATGTATTTCTTTCCATAAATGTAAGTGCTTAGAAACTTACTTCATTAAAAATTATGGCATATTACATTTAGGATGTCTATTTGCATATATTCTCAGAACTTGAGTATTACTTTTTGAAGTGCCATTTTAGGCAATTTTTGCAGAGTGACATATACAGTTTTTCATTAGAATCACAGCAAGCTGTTGCCTAAGATTTGAACTCTAGAGAACACGGCCCTCTAGAATTACTTTAAAATATGTTAAATTCCTATCAGGATTGTGGAGGTATGAACTCTACAAGAGAAAACATATATATATATATATATATGTATATTCAAGGTTATGACCTTTTGAGATTTCATTCTTTGAGACAATAAGAAAGGAGAAAGCTTCCAAAAACTTCCAAAGTCAACAAATAACGTTGTATGGAAAAAAAAATAATTAGGAAATATTTTTTCTTTTTTTTTTTTATCTGATTGAGAATTTATCAAAACAAAACCAAAAACCTTCTGTTCTTCATATTAGCAAGAATAAAGGACAGAGAATCACCTGAAATACTAGTGAAATTACGCTACATACTACTTTCTAAACCTGTAAAATTCTGTTTTTTCCTCACTGATATGACTTTATATTCCTGTCCGCATTCATACATTCTCATTAGTCTCATGATCCCAGTTCACAGTCCCATCTCCAGGGAGACCTCTACTCCTGTTTTGACTCTGCCCTCTGTTTTCAAATGGGGAAATGAGCATAATTGATAGCCGTGCTTAGCTCCCTTTGAAGCTCTTGAGTATAAACCAAGTACAAAAAAAAAAGAAAAAAAGTAATTTGTACGTGTATGGGGGAAAGGAGACTGCAGAAGGACAAAGGAGGAAGAAAATCTGGTAGATAAAGGAAAAATGGAAGAAAATCATGAGGGAACGGTAGCTGGAGATAAAATGTAATATAGTGTCAGATTTCAAAAGAGACGGACAGAAGTATAAGGAGAGAATTCCAAAAGGCAGTTCCTCCAGAGATTTTGTGTCACAGATACTGCTGCTGTTGAAGAAGAATAGGATTTAAAAGAAGCCCACTGTTTCCTGGTGAGAAAATAAATAGTTCAACAAATTGCTCATCTATACCAAAGCTACACTGTAAAGGCTTAGAAAGTCAAGAAACATGGGGCCAATGAAGACTTTTTCTCCATGCTCTTGCTTACTCATTTCTCTGTTTCTCTCCTTTCTCTCTCTCTCTCTCTCTCTCTTTCTCTCTCTCATCCTATATTTTGCTATACAAAATATGTATAATTACATATAATGAATATACCAGCATTATATATTTAATGTATATATATTTAAATCAAGGTCTCTATCCAGCCTATCTGCAGTTTTAATGCTCTGCAATTTTAATGCTTAAGTCTGCAATTCAAATTGGATTCATATCCAGTGTAATTAAACAATATAGCTATTTAGCATCATTTTTTAAATAGATTTGGGTGTGGAATAATTTCTCTTGACCTCCCCCTAACCCCCCCTTTTTTTTTTCCCTACTTCTGGTGGGAAACAAAAGGAAAAGATAGGCTGTGGACAGAATTGCTTGAAACATTGAAAACACCACAGAACCAATGTTCTTTTATCTTCATCCCAGGAAATCCCTAATTGGGACAGGGCTGAGAAGTGTAAGACTCTTCCTACTTGTAAAATAGTCCTAGTAAATTAATCAGCTAAGTATGACACTAAGAGACAGCAGTCAAAGCCTAGTTTTTACAGCTATTGGATTCTGTTGAAAGGAATTAAGATGATCAGATTTAAGGCCAAGCCTTAATAGTTATGGTGACTTGCACTTTGTTTCTTTGTTTCTGGATTTACATAACTGCTAAAACTATGGATACTCCACCTGATTTTTATTATTTTTTTTTTATTTAGAAATAAACAAAAAAAGACACCATAGAATTATTATACAACTTATTAATGAGGATCTAGAATCTTGAACTTTGATCTTTGTCAGATAATATATTTATTAGAATGGAATTTTGGTAAGTCAATGGGAGCCCATTGGACTGTAAAATTCTTTATTAATAAGGGGCAACAGAGAGTACTACTGCTTATAACTCTGCTCTTAAAGTGAGTTAAAGAACTGTTTGTGCTGGCCTGACAAAAGCTGATCATTATTAGAGCTGCTCTCATTGCTCTAGTCTCACTCATTCAAGATTCTGAAACACAGTGTAGAAAGGCCTGAAAGAGAGACTGTTTCCCTCTTCACAATGAAGATTACATTGTCAGTAATGTATACACGTATGATTTTTTTAACCGGGATTCCCCTCCCCAGTTAACACACAGTAATTTTAACAGATTGTCACTGCAGTTCGAACTTCTAACACTTCTCTAGCATGGTTTTGTGAAGATCCAGCACTTTGGAGCAGGGATATCTAAAAGTGACTTTTCTCTTGTCCTTATTGAGGTAGCTTGAAGGAGATTACAGTAGATAGTGTAAATTTAATGTCACCTTGGTAGGAGGTGGTAGGTTAGGAATCCTGTCAGTCACTGATTTACTGCTTAGCAGTAGGAACAGGCTTTAGAACAAACCCCTTTGGAGCACTATAAAGAGTTTTTTATTGTCAAGATGTCAGAACACAACACTGGATAGCCACTAAGCTTAAAAGTGATTTATGGAAAAAAAGGCTACCTGGAGATTATCTTATTTCTATCATTTTAAAGAGACATAATAAAGATCATTTTTGTCATATCTTTTTTCCTGATCAATACACAATCCATAAAGGAGCAATTCACTCATAAAAAGGCCATTAATATCACAAAATTATTTTAATTTCTAATGTTGCATGCAATTTATTGCTGTTACTTAGAATGACCTGTGCTAAAATATTCTTTCCCTCTCTAACCAAATTTTTAATTTCTATATTCAAAAAGTTGAATTTTCCGTAAGCTGCAAGACATGTTCAGAATTTCCTAAACACTTTATTGTAGAGAGAAATGGAGATCTGAGAGTGTTATTAAAAGCTGTGACATTTTGCGCTAATTTTCCATCATTGGATAAAGTTCCAGAAAAATGCAATTTAAGACATTCTAAAAGCTTAATACCAACCACATGAAATTACCACATTTACTCCGCACAACCAACAATAAAAATTATCTTTGTTAAGAATAAAAAAATTATAAATATAAACATATATAAGTAGAAGTTATGAACTGAGAAATTCAGTGTGGCTGAATTAATAAAAACAAACACACAAACAAAACAAACAAAAAAAACCCAAAACACTTCCTCAGAACCACCACAAGCTGTGTTTAATGTCATGGTCAGAAGTCAAGGGTAAAAGCAACATAAAACAAAACAGTATTATTTTTAGCAACAATAATATCTTGACCAAAGTTTGCTCTAAAAGCTGGTGTAAATCCAGTGTATATTGTTTGTCTGCTTTTTTATTATTGTTATTGACTGGAAAGTGCACCTTAGTTTTGCAGTTACCCTGTGCAATACTTCTTTTATTATAGTAGATGGAAGTAGTTCAGACCAAGTGAGAATATTTTCTGTGAATCCATACTACACGCAGTATAGCAGAAATTATTCTTGGAGTTGAAAATAAGCACTCTTAACAAAAGACTTTTTAAAGGTATAATTTATATGGAAAAAGAAATCCCTGACTTGAATTCAAATAAAGTAAACCTGGCTGAAGATTCTCGTCCCTATAGACAAAACAGAATTTTCCAAAGGCAGGAAGAGGTGGATTTGAGAGGAGCATAGATAACATCTTCATGGTTGATAACAGGTTGTCAGTATGACAGCTGGGAAAGAATCCTGGTTGGGAAGGACTCTGGAGAAAAACATTTGCTTCCATTCAGCTTTCTAGAGGCTGAAAGTGATGAAGATCCTGCTGTTGCTTCTAAAAATAAGCAGTATTCCTCATTTGTGACTGACTTCTCCCAAAAACACCAGAAAGCAGAGTTGCTGTGGTATCTTCTTTTACAAAATGTAGATGCAGAAAACTTGGATATTATGGACTGTTAGTAGATTTTAATATCCATACCTTAGTTGATGTCTAGCCACAGAATTCATGTTTATCCATCTCAAAGGCAAATTACACCCTAGAAAAGCTGCACTACCCTGTGGAGAAGTTATGGGGAGATTATGCAGAGAAGGAGTGCAAGGGTTGCTGCCTACACTGTCCCATCCAGAGGATGCTACTATGAGAGACCAATAGTGTAAAGACAGGCAAGTTCCTGCACGCCTTAGGGAAAAGCCACTGTGAATGGAGCTGGGCTTCTGCATGGCAATGAAAAGATGTCTGCTTTAGACTGTCTGCTAAAGAAACAGTTTTAATTGAGTTTTATTACTTTCTGCCACTCAGCCTTATATTTAAAAGAAAAAAGAGAAACAAACTTTTTTTTTTTTTCCATGTCGCAGCTAGCATGCAGGCTTTCAAAAATTTACAAAAGCAAGAGATTGCAATTATATTCTTGTTCAGGAAGCAATAGGTAGAAATGACTCCACCTGATCTGATTTTCTCTTGCTGATGCAGGCTGTGGTACAACAGGTAGAAGATGTCCTTTTTATAGCAAGGATGTCTCATTTTTCCAGTTCAGTCTCCAGATTCAAGTGCTCTTTTGGGAATCATGTAGACTTATTCTCAGGAAAAATTTTTGGACAGAATGGATAAATATCATGTCCATCTTTTGAAATTTGATGTTTCGATTAAACCATATTTTTGCTGAGAATCTCATCTTGTCTCAATTTCTCAACTGAGTAGGTAATAGAGTTTCTTTTTAGTTTATTATTTCTTTTCAGAAAAGTCCCAATAGTAGTTTTCTCAGAGGGCTTTCCTTCCTTCCTTCGTTCCTTCCTTCCTTCCTTCCTTCCTTCCTTCCTTCCTTCCTTCCTTCCTTCCTTCCTTCCTTCCTTCCTTCCTTCCTTCCTTCCTTCCTTCCTTC
>NW_020455316.1:253560-326679 GCF_003342845.1 Nothoprocta perdicaria | reverse complement strand
CAATTCAAATATGATTATATAGACAGTACAGGGGTACAGGGATGGAGAAATGTTTTGAGCTGAAAAGGTACTAATACAGAAGTAATGCTTTTCTATTTCTGTCCTCATTCAATTCAGTTAAAATCTTGTTATTTTCCACTGCTCTCATGAGTCAAATTCATAAGCAACTTTTGTGTGTGTGTGTGTGAGGAAGGGGTTAGCTCGGTATAAAGACCAAGACTAGAAGAAACAGAGCCACAAAACTTTAGGACCATTAAGAAAAAGAGGATGTCTACTGGTCAATATCTGAAGTGGTATAGAAAGGTATACAACGTTTTTTCCCCTTATGTCATTTGCATGACAGTGACTTCAATGACAGTGACTTACTGTTTCTACTGCTAGACAGGACCATGTGTAGAGGGTATAGGTATCTCTATAGGCGCTTACAGTACCCACCGCTGTCAGTATCAAGAAAAATTACTTAAGTACAAGTAGACATCAAGGGGTCCAGAATCATCTTCTAAAGACTGAGACAATGTGACTGTTTAGCATCTAATCTCCAACCTTTACCTTATTGTTGTAGTTTTGGCTTTGAGTGAAATTCCTAAAGCTCTTAAAGGTCTGGACTTGACGATGTAAATATATTCTGTTTCAGAGAGTATTATAAGCTGATTTCTCACAAAAACATTTCATGATTTGTAACAATTTGTTCTCAGTTTGGGGAATTTTAAAAACATTTTTGTTCTGTATATTATGTAAGTTCCTAATCTCCTTATTGGTTGTGTGATACCCAATATATAGATATTGTTATTTATAACTAGCCAGTAATGACTCTTAATAATTCACCTGATTTGTTCATTTCCTTTTTTTTTTTTTTTTTTATTTATAAGCAGTGAGTTAATTATTCTCACTGCTCATTTCTAAAGAGGCACTTTAGAAATAGATGCACAAATAAATGTTTGCAGTTTTAATCAAATTCTGGAGTAGTTTCACACCATGGAATAAATTTAAAAGAGAAAAAGCATAATTTCTGTTAACTTTAAAACACGTCTGCAGAATGTAAATAGTACTGAAGTGGTATTTTGAGTGATTTCTGCTTGGAACTCTATGGGTGAATATTAGCTACATTCTTAAAGCTTCTGAAAAGTCCTATTTACAACCTTTGGCATGTTATGAAAATAAACTTGAGTAGTTATAATTTTGTATTGTATTAGATAATATAGATTCACCTCTTCTTTGACTTTGTACATAGAATTTCATCTAGGTTTCTGACATTCTATCCAGAGTTCAATAATATGAGTTTTTATAAAGTTTTTCATTAAAGTCTCCTTATTTAATATAGTTAGGGTTTTTCCCCATCCATCTACTTAATTATTTTGATCAAATTATCTCCTCAGCATTTATTTATTTATTTCTGAGAAAAAATAGATTTAGCACTTTGAATTTCCCATAGTAGACAATTTTATACCCCTCAAATAATTTTTATTGATTTTATATACAATCTATGTTGTCTCTTTTTTTTTTTTTTCAATATGAAAACTGTGTGGAACTAAGTTAAATATCTTGCAAAATGTATTTGTAATTTTTTCAATAAGCCATGACTACTTCCTTAGAGACACCAGTCACTATATACTGTCTGATGATAACACACAAGAATATGTATTTGACTCTTAAACCATGATAACATTTTTTTTCTTTCTAGTAAGGATTTCTTATACACATATGAATATTTTTTCATTACTTCTATTTTCTGACTTAGTTCAACCCACAAGGAAAGAAAGTATATTCAAGAAAGCATAATTTAGACAGTGCATTTCAGGACCCTATCTGTAATGAAATTGTTACACATAAATTTTCTAAATATAGTGTCTTAATATTTTGAAAGCTATTGATAAAATATTGATAATATGTTACTTGTTTTGCTGAGTATATCTTCTTCAGTGTAAGATAATTTATTTCTCTCTTTAATAAAATTCTGCTGTAAGAGCAATATACTGGCTCTTAAAATATATATAAACATCCTAAGAAGTACAAGATTAAAATAAATCTTTAAAGATATCAGCTCTCTTATTTTTCTGTGGCAAATGTCAGAAATTCACCATCATAACTAAAAACTAATCTTTTCATCTACTCTTTTTTTTTAGATTTATTACTCAAATAATAAACGTGTTTATGAATACTACCTTCATATTTCTAATAAAGGAAATGGGTGAGGGTGTTAGACTGAAGAAGTAGGAGGAAAACAGATAGCATAAAGCTAAAAATAGATCTCTCACACAACTCTCATAGAGGTTCCATTGTGATGATGAAATTTTCTGAGGGTTTCTTCAAGCTAATTGCATCCTTAGGACTTACCTTGTCAGATAGCCATGCAGAAGCTAAAGCAGCTATATAATCTATACTTCTCTGTATGATATTCATATCAGAATAAGTTTTATTCCATAGCATAAATGCAGCATTTCATGGCATATACAAACAAAACCTATGGAGAAAGAGGATGGACTCTGAAATGACTCTCCTAATTGCTTCTTAAGACTATGGCATCCACTAAGCTTCAGGATCATCTTCCTGATGTTTATAGAGAGAGAGAAAAATAAAAACAAACAAACAAAAAGAAAGCAGCAGGTAGTGTTCTTGGAGATACGCTTAAAGGTATGGCTCATTACAGTCCCTCAGAAACCTCTGAACATATTTAAAATAACAATAAAATAGAGATATCATTGCAGAATATTCCAGACATATTTCACTTTTATCTAAATAATTCCAGACATGTCTTGTGTTTTAAATGGAAGCTATTTAAAATTATATAGACCAAGAAGCTATATAGAAATTTCTTGCCGTACTGCAGTAATGACTAAAGATCCTAAGGACTAAAACCTATTGCAGAAGGTTCTGGGGTAGGCAACGAAAATTGCTCCAGATTTGTAGTAAGAGACAAATGCTAGGAGAAAGTGACAGCTGTGTTCACTGGGAACATGAGGAGTAGAAAGAAATAGTAAAATAAGTTAGCATTACATTGTAATCAGTAATCTCTTCTAAGTACTTTTGTTGTCTATTCTGGGGATTGTAATCCTTGAGGCTATTGCTATATTATGTATTTCAGCTTGCACTACTGAATTTTAGGGAAAATATCTCACAAATTTGCTTTGCGGACATGTTTCCTTGAAGATGTTTAACTGGAAGATAAAGATCATTTATAAAAAGACTGTTGTTCTGGGATCATTAAATCTTTTAAAACCAGACAGAGAGAAAATAAAACCTCAGAGAGTCCCCTTTGGGGGCTATTTAACAGCGTGTTCCAAAATGAAATTATAAATCAGTATGATTTTGTTTTATCTACTTTATTTATTTATTTATCCTTCTTCTTTTCATGCCAATAATTCCATTTTTTTTAAGAAAAACTGTGACAGAGGAGCAGAGTGATTAAATATGAAGTTCAACTAAGACTGCTGAATAACTTGGTGACAAAACTTATTTATGTATGACATTTATACAAGCACTGCAAATTCAGAAGAGAGTAGCACTTTTAATATTTGAACTTGATTTTCAATTGGTGGGAGTATGAACTGTACAAAACTAGATTGTTTGTGGTTACGTACTTAGCAAGGAACTTTCTTACACATATCTGAAAATAATATTTTGACACTTCTCTGCCATACTTCCATGACATACTCATATCTTCCATTTTTTTTCTGATTTTTTTTGAAACTATAGAAAGATATAAAATTTCTGGAAGAAAAAGGAAAGAAACAATGCAGTGATGATTACAGGAAGTGGTCCCATGGTTCTTCAGAGCACCTGAAAGTACCTTTTAGACGATACATTTCTATTTTTACTATATTGTTTCTAGTGAATCATAGAATCATTATGGTTAGAAAAGATCTTCAAGATCATCAAGTCCAACCATAATTCATGTCCATAAGTGCCTCATTTACATCTTTCTGGAACACTGTCAACATCTGGGACGGTAACTCCACCACTTCTCTGAGCATTCTTCTCAGTTCCAATGTTGCACTACTGTTTCTGTGTAGGCCTTTTTTCTAATATGTAACCTGAACCTGCCATGGTGCAACTTGAGGCCATTTCCGCTGTTCCTGATGAAGAATTTGAAGCTTTTGAAAAGGTACTATGGATGGTACTATGGTACTATGGATGAGATGTGAGGGCCTATGACAACTGTTAAAGGGAGTCGCAGTAAGATGTATCAAAAAAGTGCTAGTGCTCTGTGATCTCCTAAGTCAGAATTTGTGTTTCAGAGTAAAGCTGTTGACAAACTATCCAGAAGCATTTCTGCTTCCAAAGCAACTTCTCCACCTTCACCTAATTCCTGATTTTGGTCGTGTCTGTATTCATATATTCTATGCCCAGGTTTTACTATTGTGAATGAACTTCAGGCTGTTCTGCCTGCTTCTTCCCTTGGTCCCCATAGCCCGCATCTACCTGGTGTGGAGCTCTGGATCCAGCTCAGCAGATCCTCAGCTTTGCAGAGAGGCACATGCTAGCAAGTCTTGTTGAGGATACAACAAAACCTCTTTTATTGCGAGAACTGGTGCCAGTTTCTGCTGAGCTCAGAGGAGGGCTGGCAGGCAGCTGTACTTTTGAGTTTGATGGGGAGGAAAGCTCCTACATCTCTCAAGAGCAATTTCTGGCAGCACTGGCTGATTTCAGAGCTCAGTGGGAGCATCAGGCAAGATTGTCTGCCTTTCAGTGTGCTGAGGTGACTCTCTGACCTCTAATAAGCCTTCCAGATGTAGTGTCCTTACCACCACTAAGCACAGCCCGCGTTCTCCTCCCCCTTACTGTACCCAAGTAGAGATATGAATTTTCCCTATCTTTAAGGAAAATAATAATAATAATAATAATAATAATAGTAATAATAATAAAGGATGACAGAGATATCCAGGCATATGCAGGGCATATAGGCAGCAATAGTACTTCTGATTAAGTGTAAAGGAAGGTAAGGATCATAAATAAATACAGTTAATGCCAGGATAGAAATCTGCAGCACCCGCACTACCACCCATGTAACTAAAGAATAACAACAGTCATACGAATCACCATTTAAAAGCAGTGATTATGAGATGACCACCAAGATTAAATCAATGTGTATGTTAAAGTTCATCAGCTCTGTCCTAACTGTACTTTGTTTTACAAGTAAGACACATTTAGAAAGAAAAATAAAGATGTCAATATTATGTCAGAGCTGGAGATAAAATGCCCCTTGGTCCTTCAAAAAACATATGTTCCTGTCTACAAATAGTGTATGAGCAGGAATGATAAAACATCAATATGTGTTGGTCCTGCAAATATAGTAAGAAGGGATGCCCCCAGAAAGCATGAACTGTAGAGTGTCAATCTTTGACACTCTACAGTCAGTGTGACCAGAGAAATATGGAAATAAGCAGGAAGTATGCAATGCCCTAGTTAACAAAATAACTTTGAAGTAGCCAGAATGGTTTCAGTGCATTAAATATAATTGTTCAGTGGAATTACAAAAAATATATATATCACAAATGCCAGGAGATTAAGCATGTTAGTGGCAAGTGCAAATGAAAAAGATGTGTAAGCACCTAGTAGCTGAGAACTTTCCCGAAAAGTAATCCTTAGACTAGCGAGGAAATTTATCAAGCTCTTTGTCTCTTTGTGTAATCGAGGTTTTAAAGAGGAAATACGAATGTGAAGATTTTATTAACAGCAGTCATTTAGCTAAGGTTGTAGCTGAATAAACATTCCTATTTATTCTCAAAAGTGCATTTCGTACCTACTGTTTTTAAGATGAAATGAGCCAAAGGGAATGTAGCCTCTATAAAGTAGCAATGGAAAATGCACAAGGCCAAAACCGCAATGCAGTTCTTCCAGAATACAATACATACATAGTGTGAAGAACACTATATCCTGTCAACATTTGCAATATCATATGTATTGTATTGATATATGGCTCAATTATCCCATCAGGGAATTACATAAAATGGAAATTGGTATTGTTACATTTGAATGGCTAAATTTCTTTTTTTTTCTTTCCTTAATTTTGATGTGTAGTTTTTGTTACTCACAACTGTTTTCAGGTATGGTAACTAACAATCTGGTTTTCTCTTAGCTACGCGTCAAGAAGATAAAACAAAGGATGAACCTAGTATTTCTTTAAGCCTCATAACACTGTTATGCAACTGGTTATATATCCTGTTTTTAACACTCTAGTATGCCTGCACAACTTGCAGGAGGACAGTTGTGTTCCTTTAATGATGAACACCATCTCATACTGCAAGTGGTAACCAAAATATGTTGTATACACAGTATGGGGCAGGAAAAAGGACTCAAAGGTCAGGGTAAAGGAGGAATCTACTGCAGGGAGCGTTTTCACTACTTACAGCTAATGACTGAGGCTTTTCACTTACTTTGCTGCGGAACTCTCTTCTGCAGCGATTCCCTGTGCTGGTGGCTGGCACCCTGGGAGAAGCCTGTGGCTCACACATGCAGCTGAGGAGGGAGTGTGATGTCCATGCTGCAGCGCTTCAGACTATCCATCCTCAGCAGCTTCTGCAGGGCCAGCTGGTCTTATTTACCAGAAAGGTTGAATTTCTTGTGTGAGAGCTGCGGAAGTACATGTGAAACAAACAAATGTGGGGTTTGAGGTGCTTTTACATACTGGACAAATAAAATTTTCCAAAATTCCTAGGTAGAAAATGTTGGGATGTAGCGGATAGACGGTCTTTTTCCTAGTCTCAGCTGATATGTAGCATTCACCAGTCGTTGCCAGCACCTCTACCTGAGGTGTGGATACATAAGATGGTTTTGGCAGCTGGGCTGCCCAAAGGCGTTCCCCTTCCCCAAGGGCTGCTCCAGCTCTTGCGCTATGAGAACTTCTTTATTTGTTCAGCTGTGTTGCAAATTGGGTCGGGGAAAGAATCCAGGTTAAATAATGCATTCATTTACTCACAACATTTTTTTAAAACTAGACCAATGCCCCAATCCAGTTCATAATATCACTACACAAACAGTTATACCGGCATAAATGAAAGTGATGGCATGCTGCAGCAAAAGGGAGTAAAAAGCATATAAAAATACGGAGGAAGGCAGAAATCTCAATTCTGTATTGCTGTCAAAAACTCGTTCTCATAAAGTCACAGTCCTGCTGGTATCGAGGGACCACCTTGATGGGATCACCAGTGAGATTTGAACAAAAAACATTTTGTCCATTGGAAATATCTTCTGTCAGAAAGACTGAATTTCAGTGCCTGATCCTGCGAGATGCTGAGCACATTCATTGTAGACACTTTGTGCCCTCAAGGTACTTTCATGTAGAGCTAAGAAATGGCAATACTTTAGATTGCCCAAGTGATTTAGGTGTGGGATGGAGGGAATTTTCTCGCACATAGTTATTTCCTGTTCCCATAGTAATAGCTGTAACATTTATTTTGTTACAAATCACTAATGATTATTTTATAAGCTAGAAATTTGTATTCTTATGCCTAATTTCTGCCAGTCAAGCCTCTGTTGATTCTGATAATTCTTTGTTTCTGTCAGTGTGTTTATTATTTGCACTCATTTGCTGGAGTAGAGTGTTGAAAGCTTGGGAGAATCCACCTGACATATAATTTGCTAAGACTCTATGCCTAAAGATAGCTTAATTGGACAGAATACTACTTTTGAAAGAAAGGAAAATTAGGGCAGGAAAATGAGTAATAATTAAGGGAAAAAAAAATCTTGGAAAAGATTGATTCGGCAATCTGAAACTAATTCTTTTCATTAAAGAAATAAAAAATGATGTCTCAGAGAAAAGAAAAAAACATTTTTTTCCACATTTTAAAAAATTGCAATAGGCTCATCAAGCTCTTTTTCATCTCTGTTTCATTTGGGACATAATTAATAAAATTAATAAGCATAATTTCAAATCAACCTTTGTAGAATGATATCGATCTAAACTATGAAACACAGGGCATCGGTTTCAAACTGGAAAGTGCTGCTAAAACATCTGTTTACTGCATCTGCATACTACAGATAAACCAATTTACCATTCTGATCTGTTGCTAGCTACTGAAATTGCAATTCTCTGTTGCAAAGCAGAGGGTATGAAATCTTCACTTCCTTCTGGTTACTTTATTCTATATGTATGGACTATTGTTGCTTAGAAGTCCATTGTCTCTGGGTGAAGGAGAAAGCATGGGGGAGAGCACTCTTGGGCTGCAGTAAGTGAACTCTTCTGGTAAAAGGGGTGAGAGGAACTTGTCAAAAATCAATCAAACAAACAAACAAAAAAGAATAAAACAAAGAAACAAGGTGGTAGATGAAAGGATGGTTGTATATCTAAATGACCAGGCTGAAGGCCTGAAGACTGGAGGTCTCTCAAGTTCTCAGAGCTGCCTGGAAAATGAAAATACCAAAATGGTTTCCTCAACAGCCCTTCAAGGAGGCACATACACTCTTTCAGGACTTACCACACATGATCTCAGGAAATGAGAGAGTGATACTTTTTGATCTTAGGTAGCAAGTTGCTTGTGGGTAGGAATAATCTTCTCTGTCTTCACTTTCTCTGTTTCTTTTTTTTTGCCTATGAATCTACAAGTGCTGAATATATTTGTATTTACAGATATATAGATTACGAATTTATCATAGATAATGTATATGCATAGTTATACCTATATTTGATGTTTACCATAATACCTGTATTTGATAATGTTTACTATAATACAGATGCGTACATGTGTACATATATTTGTATATCATATAAATATACACATTATTATATGTGATATGTGTGTATAAGCTTACACATATACACAGTGTTTTAATTAGTTTGTCATGGAAAATACATCTTACAATGGACCTCAAAATGTCACACATATATATCACCATTTTACAGCTTTTCCTCAGAAAGAAAACACTTTTATATTGGATCCTTAAATATTAATCCAACCATGAAAAATATAGAATGGCTGTAATATACATGCACTGTATATTTGCATTTATACATATATATACTAATACATATATGTACATATTCAGAATCTCATTTACATGTGTTTCTGTGAATATACATACAAGCATAGTGCGTGTGTGCAGATATATATATATGTCTGTATCCACACATGCACACACACATACACATATTTATAATATAATGGATAGTTATAAGGGATATATCAACTGCTACTCCTGAAAGAAGTGTTTTGAGTAAAAGTATATTCATGGTTGTGTACTCTTTTTTTATTTATCCATATATAAATTAGGAATGCTTGGAATGCTTGAAAAAATATAGTTTAAAAAGTTTTTTTTAAATTTAATTTCAATTTTTATCAAAGATTGTTGCATACTTTTTCTTTTTCTTTTGAAAAGATAAAAAAGAAGTTATTTTTTCTGCATTTGCCCTCTTTTTTCCTAGTATTGAAGGGACATGATAGTAAACTTATATAATACTTAATTATAATTATAATTAATTGATAATTAATTATAATAAAATTATAATATAATTATATATTATATATTATATATTATATATTATATATTATATATTATAATATAATTATAATATAATTATAATATAATTATAATAAAAAATATAATACTTGTATGGGGGAAAATCCAATTTAAAGTTCTTTTGTAAAACTCAATTTTCTCTTTTCATATCTTTCTTCTTTTTCAAACTATTTTATGTTTGAACCTCAGGTCACACATCAAAATTATCCTAGAATAATTGCACTGAATTATAGTGTTCATAACACACAGATAATTCTGAAAATTACTTTGCACTTGCAGCTGTTCTGATTTCAGTTGCATTTCAAAAATTGTAAAGATTTTTGCAGGTCAGATGATGCAGGTGATATTTCTGTCCAATTTTACGCTGCGTAAGTCCATTAAATATTTTATAATGCAAAGTATTTTTCTGGACTAACTTTTTTTCATCTAGAATCTCTGCAAATATACGTACTCAAATGTTCGCAACTGTCAGTAGTTTGCCAAAGCAGAATGGACTTTAATTCTGCTTAGGGCAGTGTCTCAGAGTTTGTTTTCCCTAAAGCTTTTCATATTGTGTTCCCTCTGAATTCATTCACATGTTTCAGTGATCCCAGATATAATATAATATAAACCATATAAATCCACAGCTATTTGTAGCTATCCGGTGAGAAGCAATTTAATGTTGGAAACATTTCTAGTTAATTTCTTTTTATCCATTGAGTTTTAGCAAGAAAGTGAGTTTGTGACAGTTTTTATAATAAGTGCTTATTTAAAAGACTTTGTGCGATGTAAAGAAATAAAAGTCTGTTGCAGAGCTTTTGGATAAAGATATTTTCTGAATCATAGATATCAAATGAGAATTATTTTCTTGTTCTTGTTTATTCTCTATAAGTAATGATTACTTCAGCTACATTTAGTTGTCTGCTTATAAGGATTTTTTTTTTCATTTTACTTATGTTCTATTTTTAAGTCATTAATAAAGGTGTTGGAGATTCTATAGCAACACTATCTGTTTGTTTTAGATTATCTTCTTGAAGTTATCATGATGTAAAAACTCAGGGCCAAATATTCAAGCTGGTGCCACCTGGACTATATCCCTGCTTGCCCAAAGTAACATCAGTCTAAGATATCTGACAAGTATAAGTTTATGTGACAACAAAATTTGTGCTTCATTGTTCACAGCTCTTCTGTAGCAAGATCAAAAATCACTGAAACTTTTTGCCTTTTATCCAGTGTAGGCATATTGACTTCAGCATATGTGAAGATAAATGAAATTGCTCTGCCTACCAGCACAGATAACCATCCAGGTGGTACTTTGTCTGCCCTTTACATGTCTTTATAGATTACGTATTGAGATACCATCACTAAGCTGAGAAAGGATAAGAGTGTGCCAATATTGATGTCGCTTTTTTGAGATGTTATTTAAAAAGATTTGTTTTATTGCTATACTATTTTTTTCTTCTTCAGAAATTGTTCTTAAAGAATTCATGATTTCATATATATATGCTGTGCAATCCTTACTGCGTACAACCTTGTGAATGTAGTCAAACTGAAGCCGATGGGAATATTTTCATGACTGAAGTTAATCATCTGCATGTGTCTTGGGAAGACTGCACGGTAAGAAAGACTTGAACTAAGTTTTTCCTTTTGCTTTTGTCAGATACTACTTAAAAAAAAATGCACTGCAAAAGTACTTTAAGTTATTAACATTTAAAAGGGTTTCAGCAAGATAAAATAAAAGCTACTCCATGAAAAACTGTATCTAAAAATAAAATATATATCAAAAAAAAAGTATGGGAATTTCAAAGCTTGCAAGATGCTGATAGTGTGTTCTCTGCTTGACTTAGACCACTGGGAGATAGAGTTTGAAGACTATATATCTGGAAATGTTGTTTTCTTTTTTAACCTTTCAACCATATTTTTTGATTTTATTATATTTTCTCCTGGGAATAGCTGGCAATCAACAAGGAAGGCAATCTATAGCACTGAACTATCCAGGCTAATATTACTTTACCTTTTCTGTAATATTCATTAATATTTCTTAAGTTAATATGCCCTCTTGCTTATTCACATTTGTTTTATATGTGGTAAAACGGACTGTAGGCAGTCCATGAGGCAGTGAATATTCACAGGCCTCATGGGGAACTTTAACCACCCCAATATTTCCTGGAAGGATAACACAGAAAAGGTAGCAGAAAGCCTTCACAAATGAATAAGAAATTCTGGAGGACACATGAGTATAGAAATGACACATAAATAAAGTGGAGAAGAGACAGGTGACTTAGAAGGAACATAGAGACAACGTCTGAGCATGGATGGATGGAGTTAGAAAGGACAAAATCCATCCAGAATTGACTCTGGTGATGGATATTGAGGGGAAAATAATAATAATAAAGGTACATAAACAGCTAAAGAAGTTGTGCAGAACAACTACTGAATGGAGAAGAGGACTTGGTGACAAAGCGTGTACAGAAATAAAAAGTACTCAGTGTTGTCTTCGACTTCTTCTTTGCTGATAAAACTTTCTTTCAGGAATCTCAGGCCCCTGAGACCTGTGGAATGGTCTGCAGCAATATCTGTGGTGGAGGAAGAAAATGTCAGGGAACACTCAAGCAAGTACATGGAGTCCATGTCCAAACTGGACATTTACGAGTCTGATAGGATGCACCTAAAAGTGCAGTGCTAGTTAAAATAATTACAAGGCCACACTCAACCATCTTGGAAAAGTCATGGTGATTGTTCAATGTAAGTTCACAAGGAATGAACGAACAATTTGTTCTGTGTTAAGGTTACAGAAAATCATTGGCATTTCTTGGATCATTGACCATGTGAAGAATTCTGTGATAGCCTGCTTTTCATGATTCTTCAGTCTTTTGCTCTAAGACAGCAGATTGTTATGAAGGATAGTGCCAAATATAATTTTATCACACAAGGGATACTTTTAAGGACGGCCTTAGAAAGATGGAACAAAGAAATAACAGTGTAATGTGAGGATCTGTATCTGCTTGAATAATCATGAGTAATGGCCTGAAATTGGGGGGAAAAAATGGTGTTCCACAGATGTTCCAGTCAGGGCCACTAACATTTGCATGACTCCAGCTGACTCTAGCTTTCCTCTGGTGGTCTTTCTGAATATTCCTATTTTCTATGACGTTTGAATAGTCGTGATAGCTTTAGGGTTTCTGTAACAGCATTGTCACAGCTTCAGAATGGCCACAAGAATTGTGGGCTAATGATGAAATAACTGATATTCAGATACACTGTGAGCTGCCTTTATCGCTAAGTCTGATTGGGGAGCTCTCTTTTTGAACAACCATAGCCCAGAACGCAGAGGTACCTTGCAGTCAAATCCTTTTTCCCCTTCAAATCTGTTTAAGCTGAGAGCTATTCAACATTTGCACTCCTTCCTCAGCTCTCTTCTTGTTTTCCAGAGCTCTGTTGTCACACATTACATACCAGACACTGCACTAAGGAAATATTATTGTTTTCTGCGTAAAAGTGGGTCAATACTCTTGCTGCATACTTTTAATGGCACTATCTTGAATGATTTGACCACAACACATTTTTCCAATGACCCTTTAGATACAGTGGACAGAATGGACTGCAGTTGCTTATTGAGAAGTTTTTCAGTGTTCCGTTTTCCTCTCAGTGTTAGTGTATGCTTCCTGCATATTCAGTATTTAACCATTGCTGTGGAAGCAATTGATTTTTTCTATGCTATTCTTCATAAGTACTTGAATAAGTTATAAACAAAAGTAACAACCTGCAACTTCCCCTCCCCTCTCGCCTCCCCCACAGAATTCTGACTTTAAGGTATTTACTAAGAAGGTTAGAGGAATTAAGGGTTTTTTTTTTTAAAGAACACATTAAGTTTTAAAAAATATGTTAGGTTTAGAGTCATTTTTTTTAAAGTATTTACCCTTATGCAAAACATGTAAAATGCATAAGTTAAAAAAGAGACAAATGGCTTCTACATTATCAGCATTTAGCTGTTCTAAATCTCACAGTCAAATTAGACACTTAAAAAAGTTATGAAGATGGGATGAATAAGCAATCAATAAAAATATCATTTAAGTGATTGAAAAATAGGTCACTGTGACAAAAAACATGAAAAATAGGTCACCAAGAATCAAATTCTTACAGACAATGTCTAGTTCTACTACACCATAGACCATTCTTTCTTTGTTAGTAGTTCCCTAAATCCTTTTGTTAAATTCTTTATGCAGTAAGTGAGGAAAAAACTCATACTGCTAAATAGCGATTAAATCAAAAATGGATCAATTTTCTGGTACATACGTCACAGATCCCCAAAGTTCACCCTGCAGCAAACAAATTAAATTTTAGAAGTTCTGTCCAATTATACCATAACTTGTGATTTTAAGCCATGATTTTCAGAAAGGTGTTTTTTCTTGGGTCATTTTGCTTATTTTAATATTAATATTGGCCTCAGTTTCTCTAATATATAAACATTATTCTAATGTCATTTTCATTCATCTTGGTAAGTTTTTTCTTTTTAGACCCTTGAATATCTTCTCTGATGTAAATAATTGGAAGAAACTTGTTCCTAAGACCATTAATTATGCAATTGTAGATTTTTTAAAATTTCTACTTAGACTTTTGCAAGAACTTAGACTTTTTTCTACTTAGACTTTTGCTTCTTTGCCTTCTTTTGACTTTTTGCCTTCTTTTGACTTTGCCTTCTCTTGCCTTCTTTAATGGCTTTTGCCTTCCTTTTTTGATTTATACTTAGACTTTTGCAAGAACTCGAACATTCTGTGAACTTCATTCTTTTCGGCCAAACTTTTAAAAACATTTTTGGTTTTCTTCTCTGTTGGTAAAAATGTCTGCCAAATAACTCTGTCCAGCACTAGGAAATTATTCTACCATTTGTTGTATCGTTGTCAGCTAGGACGTCCCCTTTTTTGACTACATGTGAAATAATCTGTTAACAAAATGCTTGTTTTCAATACAGTAATTCAATTTAGCTTTGTTAATCATAATGAAATCCAAAATATACTTGCTACATTTGGGTACAAAGAGTTCAATACCTTTTATTTCAGCAAATCATCATTTATACTTTTTGGCTACTCTAATGATATGTTATTAGCTGTGTCAGACTTTCAGATGCCTACTAAATAAAAAATCACTCATAACATTTCGTTTTTTTTCCCTCATCCTAGACTGCTGTTCAAGATACAACCTTTCCTGTTCTTTGATTTGATACTCTACTTGCAACAAAGTTTGACCAATGTCCCTCCTGAGCCAGTTCCTTCTGCCAGTTTCACCATTTTGACTTTCTTAATGTTATGGGCAATTAATTCACTGTTCTAGCCCTATGAAACGTTCCAACAATTTTCCTTAATGCCAATTGTAACTTTTTTTTTTTTTTTTCCCCATAAATTAGGATTTCCATTGCACACATCCTGGAGTACTGTATACAGTTCTGGGCTCCCCAGTATATGAGGGATGTGGAGCTTCTAGAGAAGGTCCAGTGGAGGGCAACCAAGAGGATTAAGGGAATGGAGCATCTCTCATATGAGGAGAGACTGAGTGAGTTGGGCCCATTTTCTCTGGGAAAGAGAAGGTTGAGAGGGGATCTGATTAATATGCATAAGTACATGAAGGGGAAACATAGGGAGGAAGGGGCCAAGCTCTTCTCGGTGGTGGCTGGTGATAGGAGAAGAGGAAATGGGTATAAGTTGAAAATCAGGAAATTCCGTCTCCATATGAGCAAGAGCTTGTTTCCTATGAAGGTGACAGAGCCCTGGAACAGACTACCCAGGGATGTTGTGGAGTCTCCTTCTCTGGAGATCTTCAAAACCTGCCTGGATGCCACCCTGTACCCCGTGCTCTACGTGTCCCTGTTGGAGAAGAAGGGTTGGACTAGATGATCTTTAGAGGTCCCTTCCAACCTTAACCATTCTGTGATTCTGTGATTCTGTGCTTGCAGCTAAATTTCAGTTGAATTTTATTTTATAACCCTCTCTCTTTTCTATAATTGCAACTAACCTCCAGCTAAGAATATTGTCTTTCTAACTCTTTCTTTTGTGTGATATCCTCTTCTGGAAATTAGTCCAATGTTCTACAAAATCAAAATCTTCAGCTGCTCAAGAGGAATACAGTATAGTGAAATGACAGACAGGCCCTCCAGCATATGATTAATCCTGTACAAAAACTGTTGTTCAAGATTTTTAAGGAAATAAACCATTTTAAAAAATCTTTTTTTCTTTTTTTTCCTTTTTTTTTTTCTTCCAAATAAACCATTTCTGAGATACTGTAAGTCAAGAAGTTTAAATTGGTTATCTTACTTTTAAGTAGTTAAAATTAGATATCTTGAATCTCATCCTTAAAATGCAACTTTGTTCATTTCTGTCAGAAAAGGTGTCAAGATTTGGATTTTTACCTTCTAATCACTTTCAGCTTGTATTTTTAAGGATGATTTCTACTTGATTAAAACACAAATAAAAGTCCAGAAAAACTGATTCGCTTTTTGATCATTTTTAATTTGATTAAAAGAATTAGATGATTTGAGTTACACTGTATTTATTAATATTATTCTAAAATAGCCAATATTAATAATAAAGCAATGTATATGATGAAGCACTTTTATTATTCTTGTTTCTTTTTGTCATATGTTGCAAAGCTATATTTGTACTTAGGTATTAGAGAAAACACAGAATGTATGGAAATATGCTATTTAAATCTGCTTAAGAACTTTCTGAGGATGAGCAATTAAAAGCTAAGTTTGCAGTTAAAAATTATATCCTCTAGAAGTTGCATTATGCTGGAGTCCTTAGCTGTCTGTCCTTTCAATTTTAATTTTAGCATGGTATATGGGTATGCTCATACAGTCAGAGCATCATATTCTCATAAAAATTAATACATTCAGTATTCGACTTTAGTATCACAGAAAGTATCACAGGGCCTGTGATAGTGAGGCTACTCGCAGCTGCCTGTAGAAGCCTCTTCACTTCCTCTTCCTGATCAGGTGGCAGGCAATGAGCATCCATCACAGTGTTTCCTCTGTTAGCCTGATCTTTAATTCTCATCCACAGGCTCTCAGCTTGCATTTTGTCCACCCCTAGGCAGAGAGCTCCATACATTCCAGTTGCTCTCTCACATACAGAACAACTTTGCAATCCAGGCAATTTTGCATCCAGGCATCCTTTGCTGGTTCTAGTGTTAAGTTGGCATGAGTGGGATGGCATGTCATCCTGTACCTTAGCAGCAACATCCCTACTCCCTCCCCCACTGAATCTGGTTTAAAGTCCTATCAATGAGCCTCATATTAGCTCTTGACCAAGTACCCTCTTCCCCTTCTGAGAAAGATGAATCTCATCCAATGCTGCATGCAATGCCTGGTGTCATGTAAGGCTGCATGTTGCTGAAAACCTCAAAGTTCTGGTGATGAGACCGGACACAGAGCTATGTGTTAATAGACTGTATCTTCCTGTTCCTTTCCAGTGCTGGGGAGAATGGAAAAATGACTTGTGCACCTGAATTCCTTAATATCTGTCCCAATTCCTTGAAGTTCATTTTGATTGCCCTCAGGTTATGCATTGCCACTTCCTCTCCTCTTACATGTAGGCCCAGCAACAGGTAATAAATAACCAGGCTGGGAAGTTTACTAGTGATGTCCTTAACCTGGGCCCCAGGAAGGCAGCAGATTTCCCCTAGAGGAGGATCCCTTCTACATATTGGACCCTCTGTTCCTCTAATTGTGGAATCACCCACAACTGTAACTTGTAACTGTAACTTGCCTTTCTCTCTCCTGCAGGTGGTCACTATACTGGAGGCATTAGCCTTTCTCACCCTGGCGATATCTCTAGTGAAAATGGATCCTTGACTTCTCCATCTATTAATTGCTTTTCCATTTCCAGGGCCTTAAACCTGTTGTACAGGGCTACCTGAGAGGATGAGATGGGTAAAGACAGATTGCACCTTCCATCTTGAACCTGGACTTGTTTTCGTTTTTTCTCATCTTTGCTGTTTCTGTCCTGTATTGACTGAGGAATTGATACTACATTCCCTTGTTGGGGAATTCCTAGTGCCTGTTCATGTTTCACAGAGGTGAGAGCCTGGCCCCAGTACTCTATCTCCCTCTCTGAATCCCAGATACTCCTCAGTTTTCCACTTCTTCTCAACTACCATACTGAGCATTGCACACAGTTGCTATCCTTGTAACTGTCCAAAAGTGGTGCGAAGCTTTGGCACTCCCTGCAGCCTCACAGCTGGAGGGCTGCATGCTTTTCTGGAAGCTCAGTGTGGATCCTCCACCTCCTTTTTGACAAATGCAGACATGATCTTCTGACAAATATTTTTCCATGATTGGGCTCTCCCAAGAGCTCACTGCTCCCTTGCCCTGAGTGATGCACTCCTAATTGCTCACACTCTCTGGGGGCTGCTCTTGTGTGTGTGGAGGTTAGACTCCGTCCCTGCTGCCCCAGCAGTGCTGCGATGCTGCTTCTCAGCTGCCTGTGGCTAGCGATCCCTCACTGTCAGATAAAATACAGGATCTATGGAATACTCTTAGCAAGGAACAGTTAGAGACCAGGGTAAATAGAGACCAGGACACATATAGTGCTACTGCACTAGACAACTGTGATCTACATGCTTATGTCCATGTAATGTAATATTGCCACAGGCATCTCTGCTTCTGCAGTCAAACGGGGAGAGACAGGCAGCTCCAGAAGGCAGCTCAGCCCACATTAAGAATCAACTCATCTTCAGATGAATTTATTTCTGGCAGAGTCTATTTCTTTTGTTGACAACAAGCTTCTATAGCATAAACCAGGTTCCTATTTTTCTTTCTGAACACTAGATGAGATCCCTGTCACAAAGGCAATGTTTATTTTCAAATCACAATAGGAAGAAAAAATGTGGTATATGCAAAGTATTGAGATCTTAATTATTCACAATAAATAAGCCTGAAATCCTGAAGTAAGCAAGGGTGCATGACCAATAATTTCATCAAATTGTTCCTATTTTAGCTAGGCTAGTATATATGCAAATGATACAAAAGTTCAACTCAGTTTAGATATTTGGAACTAAATGATTTTGGTAGTTAGTGTCAGAAAGAACGAACTTTTGTCTCTTCAATACCTTTCTTGCTCTGTTATTTTCAAAAATGATATAAGACAAAAAAAATCTCTCAGAGAAATGGAGATACTGAAGTTATATGTCATGCACACTTAGGTACGTATTTGTTAGATAGGGCAGTGATGTGCAATGAATCATGTAATTTACAATTATAGATTCATTTTCTACTCACATTACATTCCTGTGAAGTATCCATAAATATATTTGCTCTCTGATTTTTTTCAGGTCTTTCTTTCTCTATTCTTAGCTCTCTTTGAACTCTTTGAGTATTTAATATTTAAGCCTCATGTAACCTTCTGTGTGTGGGTAGGTGTGACAGTATGCCAGCATGGATATTTGTGAAGAACGAACCCTTAGTTTCCACAATAAATATGCTACTGAAATATTTTATGGGTGTTTGTCTATTAAATAAACATTCAGAAAAAGGTGAAAAGCATCACAGGAGCTGTGAGCAAATTCCTCTGGGACTTTTTTATTTAATAAAGCTCAGTTCATACAGGTATTTTGAACAGCTTTTGCAGTGCATACTTCTTATGCGGCAGACCACAGACTTCTGAGTTGTAAGTGTAAGCACACATGTAAAATTCTGTTTAAACACTCCATATAAACACCCATTCGAAATCTTTAATCACACACATCAAATATGACATGTAGAGAGATATAGAGAGATTTACACTAATTTTTGCCTGTGTTGATTAAATGTCATGGCTATTTTTTTTTCCTCAGGGATTCTAAGTGTATCTCTGTACTAGAAAATTAGACAGTATCATGTGGTATTCTTGCCCTTATATCAAAAAGAATAGTCTGGCTATGTCAACGTCAATAAGCTCTTTCAGGATATAATTTCAGTTACCCATATCCAAATTGCCATGTGCTCTGGACTGTGCTAACTCCTGAGCAGTGCCTGTTTGAGAGAAAGCTCCTTGACTTCAACCAAAAATATGGTAGGGTATGTTCTAGAAATGTAATGATATATACAATTAAGCTGCAGTGTCTGGGATTTTGTCCTGACATTTCTTAATTTTCTGCTATAGACAAATCTTGAATATGTGAAACCTTTGTTTCTATTATACAGATTGTTGTTTGATCCTCCCTTCTTTTTCTTTTTTCCTTTCTAACATGAGTTTAGGAACATTTCTAAAAATGTTTAGAAAGGTAAATGTGGAAATTTTAGTGTTATGTACTTCTCAATACTAAGTGTTTTGGCCAGCCCACGAGCCATAGTAGAGGTTCCTGGATGCCTCCCATTGTAAGTGTCCATTCCCAGGGGCCTGTGGACTTTCATCCAGTGCCTGGCATTTCTGCTGGAGCTGTCATGAAGCTGGCAGTGGATGCCAATGGTGTCAACCTATGAAGATGCCTGTGAAGCTTGAACTGCTCTGGTAAAAATAAACTCATTTCACATTCAGTCTCAGACACTAGAAGTATATAGCACCTTTCCATTCCTATCATCTTGGCCTTACTATCACCTCATAGTGATCACCTCATATCAACCTCGTATCACCTCATATCAACTTCCCATAGCAACTGTTGCATTCACATTTCATTGCTTTCACAGGAAGCACCTGCATGGGTGCTTCCTAGCAGGAACAATTCTGCCGTGATAAGATGAAGCCAATGTGGGAGCCTCCAAAGCCTTGACAACGTATCATGCCAACAGGGCTAACATGCTTGGATACTGCATTATTAAATTTTAGATGATTTTTTTTTTTTTTTTGGCACTGCAGGTTCTTTTCTAAAGGAAATAATTTTGTTGATTTATTTTTTCCCTGATATCCCTAAAGGCAAAAGTGCATATTATTGGTTAATGATGTGAAAAATTTCAGTTAACCACTGCTCCCAGATCTCCAACCCCAAATTCTCACACATATAAAGAATCCTTTTTCTCTCGGTCATAGGAACAAAAACATCACAGATTGTGTAATTCTGAAACTTGTGGGATAAATTCATGAGTCATTTTTCAGAAGGACAACACATATCACATCAGAGGTACTAAAAGGGAAATGTTGTGTGACTTATCTGTTGGGCTTTCAGTTCTTTACAGAAGACATTTGACTGCACAAACTTCAAATATAATTGAGCCTACACACTCTAAAATGCCTGGTGGTATTTGCGCTGACCTTGGCAGAGGTCCTTCCTGGCGTTTTTAGTAGGTGCCTCATCACACTTAAAATAAACTGTTTACAAGTCCTCTGAGGCAACCAGGGAGGTAGCACCAGTGGGGTTGAGGACTTGAAGGATTTGGAGGATTCCATTGCACCAGATCCTGTTGCTGAAGGTAGGAGTTCCTCCAGCACCAGTTCATCTCCCTGGGAGCCTTCTTTTTTTCTACAAGACAGCACTGGTACATGAAAAAACAGCTTATGGAGACAGAAAACCTCTTTCAGACTCTCCAGAAGACAGAAAATGCTGCGTCTGTGCACCTGAAACCAATGAACAAAGGGGAACTTGTAGAAGAAACCAGTGGTGCTCAGGTCCACAACTGCAGTCCAAGATAGCAGAAATGGAAGTCCAGTAGCACTGGAGATGACGGAGGCCAGCCCTTTGGCTACCAGGCCACAAACACCGTCCCTTTGGAACATTACAGTGTGCCATTGTGACATTGCCAGGGTTGCTGGCCCTTACTTTCTGCAACTGGATATAGCAGAAGATATCTGTGGTAATGCAGAAAGGTGCAGAGGATCCAAAAGGCTATTGGAGATTTTATCTAGTGGAAGTCTTTTCAGTATTTCCACACACAGGAACAAAGGTTTTGCCTTTGCATCTCTCACTGGGACGTGGTGCCACTGGGAGAATGTCCTGGTATCTTCTGATGGCCTCTAAAAGCTACCAACAGGCTCTTTCTTCCCACAGAACATCCAGGAGCTGCTTAGCACAACCATGCTGCTTCCTTAGCCTGCAGCTAGAAGGGGCTGCACAAATGGAGCTGAAGGCTGCGCTGCCGCCTCTGACCAGGAGCAGCCTAAAGATGTTAGCACTTTACTGAGCAGCCACAGAAGAAGCTTTCCAGTCTACCTCTTTGCCTCTGTGAGGTCTAGTGTGAAGCTGGAAACTGTCATTGTGCACAAGAGCTTCGCAAATACAAAGCTGTCAGACTAAAGCAGTGACCTGAAACGGGAACTAACAAAAAATGAGGAGTCTTTTCTGTTTCAACAGGCAAAGCAGACTTGGGTGAAGAGGACCTTGGAAACTATGCCTGACCACTCTACCTTCTCAGAGGCACACAAATAGCACTCTCTCCCAGAAATATCTTCAGGTTTCACCTTGCAGAATTCTTTTTATCATAGTTGTCCCGGTCTTTACCAGCTCTGCAGAAGCTCCGCTCCTGAGCTGCCTGGAAAGCCTTCTATACAAGACACAGTCTTCAACTCTTACTCCACATGAAACTGCAAACAAAAGACCACCCTAACAGATTAAAGTTTCAAAGATGAGTAAGTGCCTTCGTCATCTGCCATAACCACCCTATCTCCCTACATGACAATTCCATATTCACTCCATTATGGCAGCAAGACGTGCCCTTTGGAACGAATGAGTCTGTTGGTTCTAAACCTTGCAAGACTCTCAACCTGAGGACCCTTCCTTGCAGAAAGTGCTCTTAGCTCCATGCATAGCAAAGTCTGCTAACTACCCAGCCCACAACTCACAAGAGCAAGTCCAGCCGGGTGCATGGATCCCTGTTGGAAAGCTGCTTACAAGTCGCCAACCTTACCCTCTGCATGTAGCACAAAAAACACCTCTGCACAAAGGGACTTTCTCCCTTTACAAACAGTTAACAGTTAACAACTGATAGGTGAATGAGAAGAAATAAGTCCTCAGAGAGGGCAGGGCCAGGCTCCCATCCTTGCAATGCAGGCTACACAGAAAATGAGGTGCTACTTTGGTATGGTCAGAGCACAACTGCAGGTCCAACCTTGCTGGAGTGCCAAGCGAGCAGGGAAAGAGGTGGAGAAGTAGGTGAAAAACAACTGGCAAAGAAAGGAGTTATAAGTGGGGGAAAAAAAAAAAAAAAAAACACACCCTGGAAAGAAACAGTTGGAACCCAGCTGAATCAAAAAACAGGTCTGATGGGCTTGCCTCTGCCCTCCAAAAACCCCAAAATATTGAGGCAAAATGGAATCTGATGGCTCATCATTTGGCTACAGTTCTTGTCTGGTCCACCTGGGAGGCAGCTTGTCTAGGGATATTTTGGCACTCATGACTAGGGGTTAGGAGCTCTTTCAAGAGACTGCAAGGAGATCATGGATGGTGACAAAAGCACTAGCCAAACACTCATGTCATTTTTGCCATGAACTAGGCCAGGTCATGTTCAAAGAACAACAGTTTGCCCATCTTTGCTAAGGCAAGCTACTCCAGGACACTTGGTGGAGTGATGATGCTGGTCCTTCAAGTATCGAGTATCAAGTATCATAGTGCATATATATTTGAAAGGAACCAAATTGTCAAGAGACTGGAAACAGAGTCTTTTCAGTGGTGCCCAGCAACACAACAAGAGACAATGGCCACAAATTGAAACACAGGAAATTCTGCCTGAACATGAGGAGAAATTTCCTGACAATAAGAGTGACAGAACACTGGAACAGATTGCACAAAGAAGTAGTGGAGTTTCTTTCCCTGGACATATTCAGAAGCTGCCTGCATACAATGCTGTGTAATGTGCTTTAGGTGACCCTGCTTGAGCAGGTGGTTCAACTAGATGATCTCCAGAGATCCCTTCTAATCTCAATTATTTGGTGATTCTGCAATATTGAATTACCAAAAAGCATCAGCTTCCAAAAATATCTTCCTACTTCTTGATCTCTTAGAAGATCTCTCTCTTAGATTATTTAATCACACATATTTATAAGATTATATAATTCATAATATTACATTATATGTGAAGCCTGGTGTAGTATGTATAACTGAAGATCTATACTTTAACACAAAACCTCTGTCTTTCATGCAATTTTTGGATAGGAAAAAGTTAAAATTGCAGCATCAGACCTGAGGGAGTTATAAAAAAATTCTGCTGGGATTTTAACACAAAGTGTTAACAAATCTAGCAGAAAGGGTCACAGTATATTTCACGTAAGCCTCTGGGATATTGCATTTTTATGTCATTCATATCTTCTTTCAAGTATCAGCTAACTTAGCCTCACAATGGCCCATCTATGTAAGGAACATCATTTGATATGTATATTTTTGGCCACCAGTGTGAGGTTAAACAATACTCAAAAGCCTCCTATCTGCTGCTGGTCAATTGTCCATGCCTTGGGCCACTCTTTACGCAATTTGTGTGAGTACCCTATGAAGTGTGCTAGGCTGAATAATAGATCCTGGTGACGAAAGATTGTATTTCACTTGCTGGCTACCTTTTTAACTGCGTCAGTTACCTAGTTTAACTCATGATGTCAACCTACAAAGGCTGAAGACGAGCACATAAGCACAAATAAGTGCTTAGAGCAAGGTATGGGGTAGGAAATGGTTTATGAATTCTTGAAATTGGCTTAATCAGTGCTGTTGTGGAATATCTAAAATGGCCAAAGTGGATTAACAGGCCGGGCCAAAAGCAAACAAGATGTTGTGATAAACTGAGTATGGAGCAAAGAGGATTGTGAGACTGTGAGACATAATGAAAGGATGCAGGGAGGAGAAAAAAAAAAAAAAAAAAAAAAGAAGAGAAAACAGATGCAGGCAATATGTTGAATCTTGAATGGGATCTAAACACTAATCTGAAGTGTGCAACTTTTTTTTACTTCACAAGCACTTTTTTGTTGTTGTTGTTAGCTTTAAAGACCCTCTTTGTGTAGAAATGACTGCATGTAGACCAACAGGAGAGTAATGCCAGCTGCCCTCAGTGACAGGAAATAAACCCCAAGTTCCAGAGTGCCTTCCAAAAAGCGTTTTATGAATTGTGCTCTATGCTGTCCAACATTAAAAACAAATCCAGAATAGGCCCCAGTAATCTCCTTGCCTACTCTTCTCCCACCTTGGCTCTCTAGCCACAGGCTGCAGGGGAGAGGTCATAACAATGATCTCTTTCTTGCTTAGTGATGTGTAGGTGGTATCCTGCACAGCTGAAATATTTCCTTCCTTCACATTTCCCAATTCAGCGGATAAATAAATCAGGAAAATGCATGTTTGAGGTGCCCTGGTCCCCTGCATTTCTGTGTAAAACACTAATCTTTTAGGCAGCATATGGAAGAAAAGTGATTCCACTGTCCTCTCTTTCCCTGACCAGACTTTAAAATAAAATAAAATAAACATAACTTCCTTTTTCTTACATGATGACAAGGTTTGTGAGGTATGAACTCAGAAAGAACTGTCAAAAAATTATAAAAGAAAAAAGAAAATAATATTCATCTCCTAGATTTCCTAACATATACATGTACATAAACATGTTGCATACAGAATTATTAAAAACAAACGTTCTAGAGACACAGCCAATTGTATAAACTATCTAGTTTATCTTAAAAATTGTTTGAATTATTATTTTCTTTTTTCTTTTCTTTTATTTTGACATAATAATATGATTTGATGGTGTGTTACCAGATAAATACTTATCGATGAGATTTTATGTGCTTCATAAGTCAGTGGTCAAAGTGTGCAATGAGACATGCATTTCATTCTTGCTTCTTATATTTCAGTTCCGGAGGCTTCAATAAATGTAACAACAACAAAAAAAAAATGCTGCAGTGCCATGGGCTGTAATCATGTCAGTTTTCATAAGCAAAGAAGCTATTCAGCTGTTGGGGCTGTTTGGTGCTGGTTGGAAGAACTTCAAGGAGAAAAAAGGACTGTAGACTATATTGATATACGGCACATAAAACTGCCAGTACTATTTCATTGTGCAGATATTTCTGACATTTTCCACATTTGCAACTTTAGAACAACATATTCTATAAAATTAAAGGCAAATAACAGCCACACAAGATTAACATTTGGACTATTTTTTTCCGTATGAATACCAAAGCAAAATAAACATTCTTTCTTTCATACGAATTACACAGTACTTTCCTTCCTTTCCTGACTGAGTAACATGCAAAGGAGTATTAAGAAGATGCGTGCTGGAGCTTAAACTTAAATTTTTAGTGCAAATTTCTGCTTTAGACTGTTCTGTGTATGACTACATTTTTTTAGCCTTCTTGTAACATTTTAGTTTTCTCAGATGAATGATACTTGAAGGGAATCCAAGTTTTGCTAGTCAGTGGTAGTTAGGAATATAATGCAGGAGTGAAATCCTTTTTTTTTAATAAGATTATAGAGCAACTCGAGACTAGGAATCCAGGAGGGAGCTTTAACACCCTTCCAGATCATTTCTGTCTCTCTCTGGTTCCTCTTAGGAATCTGAAAGTTCTCTTATCCCAAGTTTATGGGGCCTGGTTTCTCTATTTAGATTCTTGGATCCACTGGGCAGTTCAGGCCTCCAGCCTTTCCAACAAGACAAACACAGTGGAGCTCATTTGAATTGTTAGTGCACAATATAGTGTACATAGCACATGTAATAAAAAAGGTGCAGTTTTTTTGGCATTATGTGACATTGTTTTACATGCCAAGTAGAACTGTGTGCTTGAAAGCTTTGTATAACGATGCAATGATCCCTTAATTGTGAGCTCACGCAAAACAGCAAATTATGGCTTAGCTCCAAATAGTTTAAATTTCATAATCTAAATATATATTGCATTTCTACACTTTTTTTTTTTTTTTTTTTTTTTTTTTTTTGTATATTTGATTGTTAGAGCAATGTATTGGGACAGCACGACAACTTTACACTGCTTTATTGGCATAGTTATCACTCAATCACATGTTAATAATTAATTCCTCTTAAAGACCATGAATTACTTCCTGCTGTTTTAACCTGTCTCCTGTTGGTGCCTGCTGGAGTTACATGATACCTTGATTAATATAGAAGTTTTGAGTAAAACAGAACAATTGGGTGGGAGAAAGGGAAATGGTTGAAGTAATAAATAGCAAAGGAAAAGAATAGTCTGGAATTATGCCCAAGCATAAATAGGAAATTATAACCTTAATTTAAACTGCAGTTCACCAAGGTAATACAAATACTAATGTTTAAAGCATGTATAAATATGTTAAAGGGTGCATGTGAAGCCTGTTGCAAAGCAGGCTGCAGAGATCTATACCCCAAACTGGAGGTCAATAGTTGGACAAATGGAGTAGGTGTCTATCCAAAAAGGATCTGGATACCTGCAACACGTTCTGGTTGGCACTCTGGACAGACTTGGAAAAGCCTCAGCTTAACTAATTTAGTGTCTTCTCTGAGTCTGAAGATGTTCATATTCTAATGACTCCAGAATGCTTTGCCTGTCATCGTATTATTAGACCTTCTATCAAAAATGTTCAGCAGACATTGTACGTGTAATATACAAAATAAAACAGAGTTAAAACAGAGGAAGAAGGAGCCTGAAAATCTGTATTGGCCTAAACTAAAAAAGTCCTCATCCTTCTTAAATCTTATTGCAGCTTCTTTGTAGTTGAGAAGCTTCAGCATCAGGCATGGAGTTACCTACACCAGGTTTTGGAACTGGTCTTTTAGGTAGTAAATTGCTTGAATATTTTCTAAAAATAAAGGCAAAAATGAAATCCTCAAGATTTTGAAAGATTTTTAAGTTATATATATGTCATGTCTATAGGAAAACATTTTGTTCTATTTTTTTCTTCAAAATTGAGAAAACATTTCTTTTTTGTTGTTTATTTTTGTTTGTCAGGTCCTAGGCTACTCATCTGCTCAGACAAAATAGTCCCATATTTCTTTGATAAATAAAACATTCAATGTGTTATAGTCCATTGTCTTAGGACTACAGTAAAAAAAATCAAATTTAAAAAAAATCCAATTAAACTTTCTCTGGTAATATTGACCAAAAATGCAGGAATCAATGGCTGCTGTGACCACAATTTTGCTATTTTGCTTTCATAATGTGGAATTCTATTTTATTTTATTTTATTTTATTTTATTTTATTTTATTTTATTTTATTTTATTTTATTTATTTTGTGGAGCAAGATGCTTTTGGCTAAGTGGAAAGGATTTGTGAAATGTAATCCAGTTAACATCAGAGATGTTTCTGCCTGCCACAAATTATCAATTTAACAGAAAAAGAAATATCTTTTCTATATCAGATAAAATCTCTGTTTCAACTTTCAGAAGATATAGATCTTTGTTTGAATATGTATTAAAAAGAAACCATAGCCAGAAAGATAGCCCCAAGGAACAAGCAACAGGGAACCCTTTTAATAGGAAGAGTCTTCATTGATTGTTAAATACAGTGTACTAAATTTCAGCTTTGATATAATTCAATTGACTTCAGTGGAGCTGAATATTCCCGGACCTGACTCTTCAATTATCATGGCTGCTGTTGAAGTCTTCATTCACTTAGGTTCTACCCTTTATTATTAAAAAAAAATCAATCCTTTATACTGGCATCATAGAAGGAGTGTGGTTTGAACTGGAAATGAAGAATAGACATTAAATAATTAATTCTCAAAATATCTTTGTCAGGTGGGCAAAAATAAGCTTTTTGTTGTATGCAAAAATACTGATGAAAAAACTAATACAGAATTACACTGCAGTTCAGTGCACAGCAAAAACTCCGAATCTCAGCCCTGAACATGTTCTGAACTAGCCCTAAACTAAAACCTTAGTCATATATTTATTTATTTTTTTTGTCAAAAGGCCCCACATTCTAAGGATTTGAAAATTGAGTTGGACATATGTAAAATATAGTTTAAATGTATAATGTAAATCTACACATTTATCCACATATATTGGTGACCAAAAACTGGAGTGATTTATACTGCTTCGGCTTCCAGAATACTGAGATATCACTTCAGCATGTAATGTTGGACTTTGGTGAAACTAAAGCCCACCTCTAGACTAATAAATCAAGTAGTGCCCAGGAATTTTCCCAGGCACTGGGACAGGATTGTCTATTTTAATAAACTGTTACTAATCCCATGCACATGCCAGTTAACATTCTCCCAGACAATTCCCAGGCACAGTTTGAGAGGAAAAATATTCTGGAGACTCTTCCTGTTGGACAGTTTGTAAGTGGTTATTCCATTTTGCACATCTGGGTGTGGTACTATCTTGACCTACCATCTTGCTGTCTTATTTAATCAAAGAGCTTATTAATATTCATTTGTACATTTTATTTTCTTGCACAGACACAACTACAACGTCTAACTAGAAAATTGTGCTCCAAAATATATATGCCACTTGCATACCAGATGTTCTTTCCTTAGAGAGATAAAACATTTCTTCCACAACTGAGGACATTTCAGAATGTAAGATATCTATCTCTGGTACTACTTTATTCATAGTAGGAATATGACTCATGAAGCTTTGAGGAGGGAAATTCTACTCAATCTTTTTCTTTCCTGGCTATCTCAAGTAACATTAAATGGTGAGATAATGGATTGAGAATGTCTTCCCTTTTTCTTACCTAATAAACACAGACTTCTTATTTGATTTATTTCACTTTAAAATAAAATTAACATCTTGAATTTTTCTCAAAAATGAAATGTAGAAATCAAATTATGAGTGCTTACATGGGAGTCATGTAAGCAGTCCCAAGACAGGTCAAAGAAGTCAGACTTAAGTTAGTTAGTCAAATACTTCATTTTAAGTGGCTGGAAAATTTAAGTTGATGATTAAATGATTCCTTAAAAGGATTAATTTTGTTAAAGGAAAGAAAAGCAAAATTTGAGTGTTTTAAACAGTGAGATTTATTAGCTAATCTAACAGGTGAGATAAAAAAAATAGTCTACATCTTTTCTCTGTAAAGAAAACTTAACAGAAATTATCTTTCTTTTAACAGCCGTTAAGTGTATATGTCAAGGAAAGGGTTGTCTTCAAGAGAAATTTTAATAACAATGTCACAATATTTACTGGTTTTAAATACTTTCTGCCTGGCAAATAGCATTTTTTTTCCTGCTAACCTTCTTGGCATTCACCAGGAACAAATATGATAGGCGTCAGCATAAGGATTTTACCATATATCCTTTTTTAATCCCTTTATTTTTAGAAAAAGCAGAATATACAGCAGAATTTCTGCAAATATATTGAAAATTTATGTGTAAGGAAAGTGAGGACAAAATTTAATTTTTAACACCAAGAAGTTCTCTGACTATTCAGAGGGATACAATTTTTCAAGCAAAAGAAGATGTCTTATTGCATTATAACTTCTCGGGTTACTTAGGTCTATATTTAAATAGGCTAATGTAACATTCAAAGCATAGAGGCATTTTCCAGCAATGTTGTCTAAAGGTTGCAGGATATTTGTTGATAGATTTTCCTATTAAAATTTCAGTCCTTATATTGGCACAGAGGTTATGGAAATTATTGAGCATCCATCACTGGAGATATTTTGCTGAGAAAAAAGAACATCTGTAAAGGATGTACTAAAGATATTTGATGCTGCTTCCATGCAGTGAGAAGCACTACATGACTTATTCAGCTCTGTTCCAATCTTACATTTTCTTTAAGTCCATATTTCAATGTGTTAAATATTGTTAGTTTATCTTGGTATTACTATGAGTTCTGTTTATCAGATTGACAGCTCTAAAAGCGAGGATATACTTGCGCACCAATATCAACAAACAGCATCAAAAGACAATCAGACAAATTGAAGAGGCAAAGGACTTAAGTCTGATTCAGCATACATCAATTAAATTTGAAAGCGATAGTTCTCCTCCTAACTGGTATACACTAATCTCTCACTTTTACTCAGCTAACACTTGTCCTGACACAACACTGTGTAAAAATATATATTTCTCATCTTTTGTGGCACCAGTGCTGAAGTAAATTTACCTGTTATTGTTTTTCATGTACAATTTTTCACACATCTCTGTGGGGAACTACGTAGCCATAACTGGAGATGATTCATGACGCTATAGGAAAATAAGAAATATTAGTGGAGATAATAAACTGAACTGTCAAAAGATGACTCTATTGCTTTTTAGTCTCTGTTAGTGGCTACCCAGCAATTCTTTACGCATTTATAATGCAAATTTTTATTCAATAGGTATCCATCTTAAGCTTTGACTAGAGATAGGCAGGCTAGTTAAGAAAACAGGAACATATAATTTTGCTGCTTGCAAGCACTGCTGTATAAGGATTTATATAATTAGATGTATTTCTCTGAAATAAATTTTTCTGCTTATAAATTCTGAAAGTTGTAGTCAGAAAGACATTGTTTTTAGCTTAAACTAAAAACAACAACAAAAAAAGTCATGATGTCTTTGTCTTACCTGTCTTCTTTCTGTCTTCGCTTCAAAAATAAATTCTCCTTAACTGATGAAGTCAAATATTTTATCTTATTTTGGCCACAAAAAAAGGGAAATAAAAACAAAGCCTTTAACAGGTCGAGGCCAACACCTATTTTGCAGATCTTGGAAAGTTAATTAGGTCCTGACATGGACTTACTCCTTTTCTGGCAATAAGATTACAACTCTAATGAACTTAAGTAACTAAAGTTTCATTTTTTAATGTTGTTTTTCTGTTCTTCATATAATTGTATCCTATTTTATCCTCAAGGGTGCAGACTCAAGTTTAAATTTAATGACAGTCCATCTCAGTTTCTTTCTCCTAAAAGATGATTTAAATATACAATATTAAATACCAGTTAAGAACTGTTAATGGAAAATGTCCTTACAAATTAAAAGGAAGCAGATCCTATAAATAAGAAAACTTCCAATATTTTCCATTTAAAGTGCTTCTTCGTCTTAGTTTTCTAGTTTTGTTTCCATATTCCCTGTAGATTTTTAGCGAATTAAGTTTTCCTTAGAATGAAACTGGTTCTAAGTGCGAGACTTCTTCTAGTGTCTTGTGTAGTACAGTGACAAAACCACGTCAACACCTTTGACTAACTCCATCAAAAATGAGCATCTTTAATATATACAGTTATCAGATTCATGCATTTAAATACCTTTAAATTTGTTTTTTCTTTTTAGATATCAGGAAAGCCACTTAACATCTCTCTCCTTGTCTTTGCCCACATATTCACATACCTGTAGGTATATACCTAGAAGTCTGAATCTGTATGTGAAAATATAGATGTATAAAATTTTCTACTAGTGCTTTTTAATTTAGGCAGGAGATGCAGTTATACCATCCTCTGTAACTTTACAGAAGACAAATCATATCTAATCTTGCCTCATAACTGTTATATCCTCTTAGCTGAAATTGTTAAGGTGAGTGTTTGTGGATAAAGGATCACATCTCTCTATTCTCAATAGAGAAATACTTTTGTGTGTATTACAAATGACCATAAAGTGTTATAAAAATGCTGGAGTTGTATTTTGACTTTTATACTTTCCCTAGTGACATACTGATATTGTGTAGTGTTGTACTCTCAAGGACTGTATGACTGCAGAACAGTGCAACTGCAGAAAAGAGAAAATTTCAGTCAGGAAAGCTCTAATGAAAATTGATTGGAAAGGCTGGAGGAGAGAGATATACTATATCAATTCAGCAGGAAAACTAGTCACTGTGATTTTTTTCCATATAACTTACAGGCTAGAAACAAAGATAAACCCAGATATCTGGATCCAGAGGGAAACTAATACGGTATTTATTGTGCCAAATTTTCTGTTAGTATCTTAATACTGCTCCATTGACTTTAATGGAACTTGGCCATTTTTCAGCAGTCAGAAATTTGGACTGTTGTAGAAAATGTTCCCACTGAACTTGTAGGATGCTTTCAGTTTTATTTTTCCTGCTACTGTAACTGGCTTTTAGTATTATGGCAGTTTAAGAAAAGTTTTGCAGTGAAGGGCTGAAATTTCTATGGTTAATCTCATGAGAGGGAAAAATTTCCTTGAAGATAGAATCATTTATCTATTCAACTCAAGTTAAATATATTTTTAAGTAAGTGCCCTACATGATGTAGAAGTTACTTCAATTGAAATCAATGGCAAAGTGTATTCACCTGTGTAAAATACAATTCTAGCAATATCTTTAATATCTACACCGAGTTATAGATACTGTTCTAAGACTATGGAACCATCCTTTTTTTTTTTGAAAAAAAAAAAAAAAAAAAAAAAAAAACCTTCTTTATTTGACCATAATATGAAGATAATATTATTTAAACACAAGGATATGGACAAGAGATATCTATGTTATTCGGTTCAGAAAAGCAACACACTTTTAAATAGTTTTCTCTCATATTCCCTTTCTCTCCAGATCTAGTATCCAGTGCTCCTCTGTCTCCTCTTTAGCTAACACTGTGGAATGGTCTCAGAACTTATGGACTGGAATTTTCACACATGGACTTAAGTCAGAGAAAGTCCTTCCAGACCACACACTATGCTCCAGCTGCTAGTGACGGCACACTGCATAGGATGAGGCCAAAGTGATTTTCCTCATCGTCAGCTGCTTTTACTCCACACATTAATTCTCATTCCACCATGTCATTTGTAGACCACATTCAATTATCAGCTCTGCATTGTAATACATGATTCTCTTCCACTATCCTTAGTGGATGTAACATCATTTATATGAATCAGAGGTAGAAAAGGGGGAGGCAATCAAGAATTAGTCACTAAATGTTACAAATGTTTCACACACACACACACAAAATTACTCCAAATGAAAACTTACAGTAATACAAAAATAAACATCTCTCAGTCTTGAATCTGGAAACATTTTTTTTGCATGGTAAAAATAGATTTTTTTATATTCCAACAGACATCTGTTGGACAACACAATTGACAGTGTTCTATGATGGAATGACTGTCTGGGTAGATAAAAGCAGAGTAGTGGATATTGACTGTCTTGACTTCAACACGGCTTTTGACACTGACTGTCCTCCATAATATCCTCATAGTCAAGCTCAGAAAGCATGGATTAGATGAGTGGACAGGGAGTTGGATTGAGAACTTTCTGAATGATATATTTCGAAGAGTTGTTATCAGTGCTGCAGTTTGGTTGCTCTACTGTAGCTAATGGTGTTCCCCAGGGGTTGGTATTGGGTTCATTCCTGTTCAACTTATTCATCAATGACCTGGATAAAGAGAAAAGTGACTTCTCATCAGTCTCCAGTATAACAGATATATGGAACTACTAGAAAGAGTCCAGCCTAGGGCTACATAGATGATCATGAGATGGGACAATCTCTCTGATAAGGAGAGAACTGGGCCTGTTTGAAGAGGAGACTGAGAGGTGATCTTACCAATGTGTACAAGTATCCTGGGAGGATGTCAAGAGGATGGGCCAGACTCCTTTTAGTTGTGACTAGTGAAAGGACAAGGGGCAACAGACACAAACTGAAACACAAGAAGTTCCACCTGAATTTGAGGAAAAATTCACTGTGAGGATGACAGAACACCAGAACAGGCTTCCCAGAGAGTTAGTGGCATTTCCTTCTCTGGTGATATTCAAAACTTTCCAGTATGCAATCCCATGCAAGGTACTCTAGGTAATCCAACCTATGTAGAAAGTTTGACTAGAGATCTCTTGGGATCCTTCCAATACCAGTCATTCTGTGATTCTGTGCTATACTGAAAGTTCCATGACCTAGTACAAATGCCAAATTGTAACAAAATTTAAAATTAATCAGAATGTTACCAAACTGCATGGAATTTTTTTTTCCTTTCAGTGTAGCAGAAATACCGGCTGCATGGTGCTGTGTATGATTTATTTATAGGCTACTAATGAAGACATATCTAATCATCATAATTAATTGGTATTTTTCTGCTTTGGGGCCTAATCACAGAAACTTTTGTATGTTGGCTTAAACTCAATTTAGCATGAGGCAAAAATTCTTCAGAAAACTTGCTTCTTCTTTGTTTAAGTTTGCCTCTCCATTCAGCATAACTACTGTGTGCTAGCTGCAATTTAACACTCAAAACACCAGCATACATTAAAGTGCTGTGAAAATTAACAAGGGAAATGGAAGATTTGTGGAGACACTATTACATGACACTTTTATATTTGCTATGGGAATTTGCTTAAATTAGGCCTAATTTTAACCTAGAGTAATCACATCATTAACATAATCCAGTCATTTTCATAATAATTCATACAATTTTGTAATTTTTCTTGCTGATTTGTATGGTAAAATCATTTACAGACATGATCTAAAATACCCTGCAGTTTTGTAAATGTGCTGTTCACATCAGATTATACATTTGTGCTATCTTTCTATATTTTCCACTACTCTACACTTTTGAAGAACAGCAGCTACATACCCATTCAGAACTTGTTCAACAGGTGACAAGGCAGACACTTGGCATTGATATTAGGAGAGACATTTTTCTATCATTTCAGAATGCTGTATGCCAGAGACAACTGCTTTGTTCCTCTGTTTTGAAAATAACCTGCAAATAATATGGGCATTTGATGCTGCTGGTAACAATTTGGCAAGGAATGCTGGGAGAGCTGATTCCTTCAAAAGTATTTGGATGTGTTAGATATGTTTTGTAAGTTGAAAATACGGTTTGATTTTGCTTGCTGAAACTGCACTTTATTGTAAATAAAGCTCTTCACAGAATGAATCATAGAATAGTTAAGGTTGGAACGGACCTCTAGAGATCTAGTCCAACTTTCCTGCTCAAGCAGGGACACCTAGAGTACAGGGCACAGGGTGGCATCCAGGTGGATTTGGAAGATCTCCAGAGAAGGAGACTCTGCAACAGACCTGGCAGCCTGTTCCAGGACTTTGTCACCCTCACAGTGAAGAAGTTCTTCCTCACATGGAGATGGAACTTCCTGTGTTTCAACTTACACCCATTTCCCCTTGTCCTGTCACTGGCCATCACTGAGAAGAGCATGGCCCCTTCCTCCCTACATTCACCCTTCCAGTATTTATACATATTAATCAGATCCACTCTCAACCTTCTCTTCTCCAGGCTAAACAGGTCCAGCTCACTTAGTCTTTTCTCATAAGACAGATGCTCCATTGCCTTAATCATCTTTGTTGCTCTCCTCTGGACCCTCTCTAGAAGCTTCATATCCCTCTTATACTGGGGAACCCAGAACTTCACACAATACTCTAGCGACTGCACGCAATACTCCAGGTATACTCCATCTCTTATAGAAAAAAAACCTAAATAAACCTATTTATAGAAATATGTAAAGTGAAATAGAAATGTATATATCTATTATGATTACACAGATGATACAACTTCATTTTATAATCATCAATATTTTAAATATGGCTGACGTATATAACACTTGAATGTACTCTTGAAATGTAATCATTGTGAGTCATAAGTGACTTGTATATGATACATAGCAGTAGCAGTAGCAGTAGCATCTTCATTCAAATATCTATTTCAAACACTAACTTCAATAATCTTCTCTCTTGATGGCTATTAGTTACAGGGCAAGGGGAATTGGATATTTTTTAGCAGTGTGCATTATAACAAGAAAACAATAGATTGTATTGTACTAATTTTTCATTGAATTTCTAGTTATATATCTTCTATTAATGATACCAATATGTACTGGTGCTAAAAGTTGTAGGTTTGAAAATAATTTTACTTTGTTATTTAGGTCTCATGCATACCCCTAAAGCTTTGCCACTTTTTAACTTTTCCACTTTCCTACAATTACAATTTAATTTCCCTGACACTCTCTCAGTGTATATCTGATATCTCTATTACATTTAATTGATCTGAATTTGCAAGTGTTTTGAGTGATGTGGGACAGTTGATGATAATTTCCCAAGGATTTGTGACTGGCATGAGTTGTCTGTCTCCAAATAGTTGGAAATCTGGTTAGCTGTCAAAGACACTTTGTCCTTTTTTGAATGTTCATGAATATATTATCAGAAGAGACATACTGTGTAAGGAATCTGTCTCTCCTGAAATTTGAACTAAAGACCCTTGTATTCCAAAGCTCTGATTTTACCGATTGAATGAAAGAAGAATGTCCATTAGCTGTTAATTCTAATTCTTAGGAACCATTCCTAGACCTCCAGATGATGGAAAGGCTATTAAATACTTCCCTTCCTGTAAAGTGCTTGAGCTCAAATGAACAAACACAAAGATATTTTAGTCCAGTGCATAAATGGTATGCATACCATTCCGGCAAGTGCACTTTAAGGGTATCATATGAAGCTCAAGGAAGCCTTCACCTCTAAGTAGGTGCCAGTATGAGTAAATTTTCTTTGCTGAGACTTAAACAAACATAGTTTTTTTGATTTTTTTTTTTTATTTTCTGTTTATTTTTAATTAGGAAAAGCAAACTTAATTTCTTCTATTCACGGGAAAAGCAATTAGCCAATTTTAAAAGTCCTGACTGAGTTCTAGAAGATAATTATTTGAACTATTACGTATCAGTGTTCCTCCATTCTTCAAGTGGAGAAATGGGAAAATAATATCTGATATTACTGGGTCTACTAGTGAAAAAAAAAATCACACACACAACAACAGGAACATAGTTAAAAGTAGTAACACTTACATCATTCTGTCTGTTTCCAGACATGAGCTGGTAAGACCATTAATACTACAATTTATAACAGATGGCCATTCTTGCTTGGGCATACACATACATCATCAAATTTCCCTTTGAGTTTCACTCTCTTTAACTCCCACTGAAGTCAATGGGTGTTTTATCTGTACCAAGGAGAGCAGAAATGGACCTTCAGGGTTTTTTTCCTTTAAGTGACATATTGTTAAATGTGAGGATTAACACAGAAAGAAAACTGTCACGGGAACAAACTCATAAAGAGTTTTGTTTTAATACCTGTGAATTAGAAGTCTATTAATATTTAACTTTCTGAAGGTTAAAATTACAAAGTCCTTTAATGAAACCAAGAGTAAATGTATTGTCCATAGATGCTCTGATTTCTTTCTCTGATGTCATACTCCTTGAGGATCCATAAACAGTCATTGTCAGTTACTTATTTTGTTGTTCTGCAACATACAAGGGCAGTCAGATAGGATATATCTGATGGGAAATCTGAGGAATTTATAATTTATGTGAATTAAAAGTCTTCTGTTCTTCCTCTTTGTTGCTTATTGTCATATTAAAAAAAAAGAAAAAAACAGAAAAATCATCATGAAAGATACGCAAGCTGTTTACAGTTTGAATAAAGATCTACACTTTAAGAACACATAACTTCAGCTTTAGATTGTCCTATAGAATGCTTTTGGTTTTTAACTAGCACAGAAGCACAGGAAGAACTGCATTATTTTATGCATAGTTTACTTAGCCACGTCATAAAGGCAGAAATATTCCCCAGTGCAATTTGATATATGATGATCTGGGCCGTAAACCTATTCTGACTAATCATGTTTATTCTGATTGATTGAGCTAATTGAAAACCAACACAGATATTCCCTGTAGGTGCATTTTTCTCTTATCATATTTGTATGATAATAAAAAAGGGATGTGTTCAATTCTCAAAAAATAATTACTTTAGGTTTTCATAGCCTGCCAGAACAGATTGCTTGTCTGCCTGATATTAGTCAAACAGGTAAGCAATCTGTTTTCATAGTAGCTTGACCATAGTAAATTTAACTATTAAAGATATGTGCCTTTTGCAATGAGATATTCAGTACACTAGGCAAATATATGAATTCTTTTCCTGAATGACAATATATCTGCTTTAACACTGTTGTATGCTCATAAAAATCATTCTTATCCTTTTTCCTCAGGACCACCAAGCATCTTATGCATTTAACAATATTATCTACATTTCCTTGTCTATAATGCATAAGCAGAAACACCTGGTGAAGACATACATCTCACTCATCTTTGTCTGTAATAGTTATCCTGCTGTTTGGTGGCAGCTATGCATCCATATCAAAGAAACAATGAGAAAACTTGCAATGATCTTTCATGAAGATCAAAATAAGTAAATAAATAAATAAATGCAGCCTGAAATACTATGCTTAACTCCCTAATTTGCACATTGACTTCTTCAGAAATCTCTTGACATTTTCACATTTCCTTCTTATATATAAGACACTACAGAACCAAAATCTTTCTTTATAGGCATAAAAAAGGAAAGAAAAAAAAAGGATGACCAGCTTGTCTTGGATTATCTTACATGTGTTATTATATTTATACATGTACGTATACGTATACGTATACGTATACATATAATGCATGTATCATCCCTGCTAGAGCAAGAAGGTTGGACCACATGATCTCTAGAGGTCCCTTCCGAGCTTAAAAATTCTGTGATTCTGTGAATCTGTGATACAGAGTTGGATGAACTTCTGGGTTTCAAATTTGAGAGAAACTACGCAGTGAATCTTTTTGGTCGTTATTCAACAATTATCTGGATGCCTTTAATTTTATGTAAGAGATATGGCCATTCATTCATTCATGCATGTATTTCATAAAATATATAGTAGATTTTCCTTTTATGTTGATAAAATTAGGATATAAAAAGATGTTGGAAAATTTACAAAAGAGCTAGTCAATGCATTAATTGCTTAAAGTACAGTATTAACTATGGAAGAATATTTAAGATAACTAATAAAAATAAAATACATACATGAATAAAGTTTTCTCCCAGGAGAAATTAATACCAGAAATGTCTACTGTAATCCTTTGAGGAAAAGAACCTGCATCTCTCTCCACTCATAAGATTTCCATGAGATAATATGTGCATTGAAATTGTGTCACACCCAGTGGACCAGACCAACTTGAGGTAGGAGAACAAGTAAAAGAGTTGGAAAGGTGTTCTTGAGATCAACAATTACTTGATAGTCTCATAGCATGCTTGATTCACCAAATCTTCCGTAGTTTCAATTCAACTGAACCCTTGAATTTCCTTTTTTATTTTGAATCAGCTTCAGCTAAGTACAGTGAAAATGAAATCCTACATTATAGACGTGAACTTATGAAATTTCATTTAGCTCCACATATTTTTCAAATATTGCCACAGTAAATATTTATATGAATCCTAAGAATGTGAAGTTTGTACCAGCCAAGAAAAAGAAAACTACACCTCTAAAACATTTTCTGAATTTAGTGAAAGATGAAACTATTATTTTCCATATTGTATTATGACATCATATCTCAAGTTATATACATGAGGAATGTTCATATGTTCACGCACCTGTTCTGAAAGCTTTTGTGGTGTTTGGGAATAATTAGGGCATAGGTCAAAGAAAATGTTCTGGGATGTAACAGGAGGAAAAAACATAGCTTTATTAATACATAATCAGTTATCCTTTTCCACAAAAAAAAAAAAAAAAAAAAAAAAAAAAAAAAAAAAAAAAGCAAAGAAATAGAACTCATAAAACTCTGAGTATGAAAAGTTACTGTAGAGTCAAGTGTTTTTGTGCACTGTTCAGTTTCAGAAAATATCATGATTGACAGTACCCTACTGTTTCCTAATACCTAGAAAATTTTTTTCTTTATCTATAAGTATCACAAGGAGATTTGAACCAAATAGTGGGATATTTTGAGCAATAAAGGAAAACAATTTCTATTGTTTGATGGAAAATGTAATTTTAAAGGATACCCAGTGACTCTTCCTATCAGTTCACTGCATGCACATCTAAAACACGATTGATTCTGACACTTCCCTTTTCAACCAGTTATTGGTGACGGAATCCTATGAATAAAAATCAGAAGCTATTTGTTAGTAGGCACATCACAATACATTATAAAGGAGTATGATTTCAGTCCATGAAATAGTCTATTGGCTTCTTTCCTGGTGATTATGAGATAATGAGCAAATGTTTTCTCATGATAAACCATATTATTTTGTACTGGCTTGTTAAGTAGAAGCTACATTTGATCATGACCAACAGCAATACCATTAGCTGGCATGTTTTATTAGTTATAAGGAGGATCTGCATTCACATATGCTATACGGTTCCAGAGAATTTTGTCCTGACTGGAAGGATACATTATGCAAAAAAACAATTTTTTTCCCTTTTATCTGTTGATGTGTTGTTGGTGATTTGGTCTAAAATGTGTAGATTACATTGTTTTACTCATCTATAAGGTAGTTATAAGGACAAAGCTAGTCACATCAGAGGATTCATCTATCTTCCACCATTCTTTATTTATTTCCTGCCTCTTCCCTTGCCTTCTTCCTGCAAAGATTAAAGAGCTGGCTAACCCAGCTCCATCTATTTCATCTGTATTACCACAGTATTGCTGTTTCTTTTCTCATAAAAGAATCATCTCCTTTTTTTTTTTTTTTTTTTTTTTTTTTAAATTTGATTTGACCAAACATAGAAAATGTAAGGAAATTTTGTCTGTGTAACTTGGATCTCGTCAGCAGAGGTTGATAGCTAATATTCAAAATTTCCAGGCAGAAATTAGTTGATTGTACAAACTTTTGACTTGTTTGACACTTTCATATATATTACGTAGTTATCAGTTCAGGTTTGACATGCTTACACTTATAATGTCCTTCCTTTCCTCCTCCCAAGAGATCTACAATTCTTCATTTATCGATTATGCCTCCAACTTCAGTTTAAATTCTTTTCAGATATCATTAAAGGTCTTCTCATCCAGATTATGTTTAAATACTACAGCTCTTTGTTCAGTGTAAAATAAAAGTAGTTTCCCTTCCCTTGGCCCACAAGTTAAGTCTAATATCCAGGCTTTCTTTTCCTCACATCTCAATTAGTTCAACATACATTGTAATAAAAAGCAACCTTATCCAAGACTTACAAAATGCTGCTAAATGGAGTCCATTTGTTTTGACTTTATTACTTATTTCCCCACCTGCCAACTGGATCCATCTTTTCATTTTAATCAAGCAATATGCTTATTTCCAGTTTTCAGGACATTATTGATCTATCTACAGAGAGATGATTCTGGACTCAAGTGTTTTTGATTTGAATTTTTATTTCTGAATTTTAAATCTTTAATATATTCTAAAACAATATGTTGCATGACTTCTGTTATATGTTCTGATGTCTAAATGTGCTCATTGTCTAATACAGTGGAGTTCTAGGTCTTAATTTAGTCTTGAAACACTGCTGAGCAGAGCAAGATTACCAAGACAAGGACCACGTCATGAAAACTGTATCATTTTGTGCTTCATACAGAAAATCACTGAGGAATTAGTGACCTATACTTATTTCAAGTAATTGAAATTAGGTAGAAGTGCATTGTGATGCTGAGAAAGGCTCACCAAACAGCAAAATGTACAGTACATCAACATAAACATTTACTTTTTTTTAGCAAAGGATATGAAGCTTTGGTAATATGCATCATCATTTTAAAACAGTATTTTTTTTCTTACCTTTTTGTAGGATTTCTTACAAAATCAATTTGCTTAATATAAAGTTAAAGATTCAGATATGCTTTCTGTGACCTTTGAAGAGGATGTCAGACTGGCATGGTGCATGATCCACCAAGATCAATTTTCAAAATCCTCTGAATGTCAAAATTGTTTCAGGTTCTTTTTATTTTCAGGGAAAGAGGCTGTGACAGAAGGTAAAAAGGAGCACCCTAGGAAGGTAATTCAGTTATGTGCAAAGAACCACTTTATCTTTCTGAAAAAGCAGATAAGGTTCCTAGCAGGAGAGGACCACATACTCAACCAGCCTTATGGGCACATGCAACATCTCATACCACCAGAAAACTTCTTGATGCTGTTCTTTTAATTATAACAAAATTTTAATTAAAATGCATTCCTTCATATGTAAACCATCTGATGTGAATCTGCTGGAATAGTTCCATCATTTTTTTCCAATCTATTTAGGATCTATTACTTTAGAATTTAAGGTAGTGTAAATTATAGGCAGAATACAGATATGGGGGAATGGTAAACCGATTCTAATCACATCAGTTCTCAAACAGAATCCTGTAAGATCTGCCTTCTAAATTTTCCAAAGTATGAAGTCTCATATATTCTCTTATCTTTATGTGAAAAACTCTAGAGTTCAGAATTCTACATCTACTGTTTTAGTCTGATAATTTTCTATTATATTCAACCTGTCACCACCCAACCTGTCAATCCATTAGTGACTTCCTGAAACACAGCTCTTCCTCCTTCCTAATCTAGATCATATACCTTCCCTTTTACACACAACTAATATATCTAGGCTATCAGAGGGAAACTTTCTTGACAACACAGTAACACTTTAATGGAGAGCTTCTAAAGATGAGCATTTCCATATCTTGGAATTCTCTTAAATTTCCAAGGCTGGTTCAAGGCTGATTTTGTTATAGAGGGAGGAGTTAGTTTTTCCTAAATATCTTAATGCTATATGGAAAAGAAATCATCCTGTGATTTCTTGCATGATCTCCAGTTTCTTCCCTTTCCGTGAAGTTTGTCTCAAGTCAAAAGAAAAGAAGAGAGACAAAATCTGACATTTCTAAAATATGTAATTAAATAATGGTACCTTGTATAAGCTGTTACACCAGTTATATTTGGTCACCAGAAAATTTGTCATGTAAGTAAGGTAGAGAGCACATAAAAGTAAGTAAAACATCTATCAATGCAAGGTTTAACAGAAAAGAAGACAATAAAAATAGATTCCAATAAATACCACAATCGCAATAGAATGCTAACCTCATTATGCTTAGAAGCGTAATTAAGCAAAGAGGTACAATCTAGTTCTATAAATAATTATCCATGATCATATACAATTGGCATGTCATTATTCCTATTACAAAAAGAAGAAAGGAGAACAGAGAGCAATATTAGTCTTACAGAACTGAGTTCTTAATTAAGACCTCATCCACATAACTAAGCTTCTCAGTCTCTTCTTCCTCTCTCATTTCAGAAGGATGGATCATTAAAAGTACCTGACAACATTTAACACAAAACTTTTGTCTCCTGCCTTTTCTCTGTAAGAACAATGTGAAACTTAGAAAGAAATAGACTGATTACAATATATCAACTCCTAGTTAAGAAAGTCATCTGAACTGTGTAACAAGTTCTTAAAGAAATATCCTACATGTCAGAAATAAACACTCATTTCTCACTGAACTGAAAAGGAAGGAAGCATACGCTGCTTTCAAAACTTTTCCTATGTATACAGATCCATCCTTGTTGTGGGAACCAATCATATGACAGCATGAGTATCTACTAATAGCAGAATGATCTGGAATATTCTCGATGGATGAAATAGTAAAAAGTTTCCCTCTCTTTTTAAAGGATGCTTGATATTATTTTCCCAATACTCCAGTAGAACAGAGAAATTTTCTCACTACAACTTTTCACATTTTTTTTTCACATTTTTTTCTACCTCCTTCAAGGTAAGATGGTATCCTACACACCTCACTACAATCCAAACCTCATGCCTTGTGTCTGTATACCCAAACCTGCATAAAATTTTGCATTAGAGGTGGATAACAACATATAATGTGGAAATGCAGAGACAGGGCTTTGAAATAGTTAGAGTTAATGCTGGCTTTAAAATCATTCCAAGGCTGAATGATATGGTGCTGCGGCATACCTCATCTGATCACTAAGGCACCTAATAAAATCAAATAATGAGGATGCAGTGTAGCCATAAGATCAGTGTGTACTTTTGGTAATGTTATCTACTTCTGGAATGTAGTTTGGAAGTCTGGGTTATGGGGACTTTTATATCTATGATTTGGGATTGAGTCCATATATTGTCATTTCTTGGTCCGTTCTGTCCATATAACAATCTCTCTTCATTCCATCACCTAACACAGAGTCTGTTACACTTAACAGAGTCTGTTACAAAAAACATCAAGATAGAACTTATGGTTTCTGTATATGTGTTTTACTCTTCAAAAACTAAAGCAAAGTCTTTAAATAAAGCAAGGATTAGGAGTACCAACCTGTCTGTTACATGTTTGCATGCACAAAACAGTTTCCAACATCAGTAGTCCCTGCTTCTCATAAATTCTAAACCTTGACTAAAAACAGTCTAAGGATTGAAAAATGAGTAATACTTTTTCTATTTTAAAATACAAGAGGGCTTTCGAATTATGACCTCTAGAAAATTAGAGTGTATTATGGAGCTATACAGAAAAGAATCCAAGGGCGGGGGTTAGAGAGCAGTGGCCAATGAATGATGAATCGGTGCCACCTATTTTAATCTGGGACATTAGGTACAGCTACAAAAGGGAATGAATAGACAATTAGGAAACCATAATGCTCTGTGCCAGTCTGCCCTCTCCCTCACATTTCTGTTTTAGGAAATAGTGAAATTAGCTCATTGGAATTACACCAATAATGGACTAAAGTAACCTACTGGTAAATTGGGCCACCTATACACGATTATATGAGCACTAAGCCAATCCATCACTGTGGCCCACCTGCTTTGTACAGCATTAGTAATGCAGACCAGGCTAGAGTCTGGCCTTTCAGCCAAATAAGCAAGTTTTACAGCATATTTCATCACCAAAAAGTACTACACAGCAAAAAACTTATCAGTGGTTTCAGTGTATCACATACCAAGCCAAATGAGTATAGTGTGGAATTAATTTCTAGAATGTGGCTCAGGCAAATTAGAAAAGAAAATAAAATAACTTCTATTGTTAATGTCAAGATTAATGTATGCCTTAAACTTTAAAACTCGATTTTTCATTATCATCCAAAGAAGAATGTTCAGCCTGTTCAGTCTAAAAGTTATTTTTCTCTAATTTCTCTGTATTTTTCCTAGCTATCTATAGCTATAACTATTGCTTATAGCTTACTTAAAGATGTACTTTATTTACCTTCTACATCAAAGAAGTAAAAAAATGAAAAGATTCACTCTGTACATCTATTACTAATCTTTTGTTTGTTTGTTTGTTAAACAAATGAAGTTCCACCATTTTGTTTCATTTACTTCTTAAAATATTCCTTTTTTTTTTTAAATAGTTCAAGACAAAACAAGAATTTATTTATTTTTATCTCTCCTCATGCCAAGGGTTATGATGACGCATTGCTTTAGAGATGCATCTGTCATATCGAACTACATAAAGTGACATGATACAATGTGACATGTTGATGAACAGTGTGACACAAGGTACATATTCCAATATATCATTCAAGACTGTGAATAATAAAAAAGGAAGCCCCAGTTATAAACGGAGTAGAGACTTCTAGAATCTAGTTTTATTGCTTCCTTCTAGAAACTCTAGAGATTGCCTGAGAAAACCTCGCTTAATAGTAGCACTCCATTTGCTAATGCCTTATTAATCACATAGGAAATATAATTGTTTTCTTAGTGTGAGTTATTAAGTCAGCTACCAAAATACCCACCTTATCTAGCAGGTAAGAAGAGTTTTTCTAAAGTTACTGAATTTTGTTCTGGTCTGTGCAATATCCAATTGTGACTAATGTAGGCAGAAACAAAAGGTAAATTTATCTCAAGAGAAAATTACAAAGAACTCTGATGGCTGCTGCTTATGAGAATGCATTTCAGTACTTATTGCATTGTGTTATTACTGAGCTGTGTTATATTTATATCATATATGTGAGAGTTTGGAGGCAGAAGAAGCACAATACTGGTTCCTTAAGGAAAAAGGTTTATTCACTTCTAAATTAGTGAAACTGTTCTCCTTGAATGTATACAAGATGTAAGTATATTAGGAATGAAAAGAGTTGTTGTACAATGCAAGTTTAAGAAGCCTTTCATACTTATTTATTTATTTAATAGGTTTTAATAGCTAAATAATACTGTTACAGGATATAAATTATAAAATGCCATGGAGTATGCCTGCAAAACTTAAAAAGAAGTTGAAAAATAGAAAAAGATGGAAAAATAAAGGAAGTTTATCTTAAAAATAAAGAGGAGTTACAAATGAGAAGGTTCTTGTCTTCAAGATGATGAGATTCTATAGAAAAGAAAAAGAACAAGGAATAATCCTTGGAACAGCTCTACATGCTAGCACTATATTTTTGGCCCTGCATCTGAATTCATGGTTGGTTTCTTCTTTCAATCTCAGTTCCCAGGGATTGAGAAAGAGCTAGTTTTCCTGGGTAACTGTGAAGCCTCTCTCCTATATTCAGTGTGATAACAAGGACTGAAGATAATCAGGTAACTCAGATATGGTATTATTGCAATCTGCTGACTTTAGATTACTCTCTGCATTGAGGCCAAATACAATGTTGATGTACTCGCAAAGGACTTTGTTGGTTTAAAAACCTCTTATTGCTTTAAACTGAATTTTCTTCTATAACTGTCTCTGATTAGTAAAGTTCAGGCTTACTAAAAAGAATAGAGACCACACAGGAAGTTTTATGATCATTATAATGAGTGCAAATATTAAGCTTTCATGGTAGTCTACTGAAGATGTGGAAGGGATCTCATTCATTGTAAATCACTGATGCACAGTCATTAGGAACAACATATGGAAAAGAAATAACTTATAGCTTTATTTGCTTTCTCCCTTCTCCATCATCTCTAAATATCTGTTCCATAGCCTCTGGTGCTGGCAAGATGCTTTGGACTGCATTCTCAAAACCAACAACTGAAAAAAAGAAAAGCCAAGTACATGATTCTCCACTTCTATTCAAATTCACTCTATAGGGGTAAAATTCCAGCTCTGTGGAAGTTATTGGCAAAACATTTACTTACTATTCTGAAGCCAAGATTTTATTCTCGGTATAAAAAATGTTAGGATTTGCTCCAGACTACTACACTATTTTATTTTTATGGTCCTGAATATTCACTACATTCACTAAAACTTGCCTCGCCTCAGTCTCTTATTGAGACGTTATTGTAAGGTTCCAGTATCCATCCTAGATATATAAATTATGTTTTGTTTCTAAATTCATAGGGTTGATTTAAATGCAGTTACAGGTGATACAAGTGAGTATAGAATTTGACTCACTCTGAAAATGGACCTGAAATCAGTAAACAGCAAGTGGAATGGTCCTGGCTTTGAAGAATAGATTATTACCAATAATTATGGTGGCTGTGATGAGTAGTTTGACTTTTAGTGTTCCCTGTAATTTACATGATTTAGATGTGTAGAAGGGAGGGAAGGAAAAAAAGGACTTCATGGGAGGAGGAGCTGGAGGGGGGAAAAAAAAGAAAAAAAAAAAAAAGAGTGGAAAGAGTAGAACCAAAGTTATATTTCTCAAAAGAGCAGCCAGCAAGTCTGCATTTTAAAGACGTCAACATCATCAACATTTAAAAGATAAAAAGAGGATGAGAGCAAAAATAATGTGATAAAACAATTCACAAATATTATCAGGGAAAAAAAAAAAGAAATTTCAACATTGCTGTCACTCCGCTGACTGAGTTGATGAACAGAGTTGAGGTAGGGCTTTTTAGAGTTGTGATTGGCCTGCCAGCATGGATTTGTGTTGTCATGCTGAGGGCCCCTCTAATAGTCCAGAGGTAGCAGGTGGCTGCTGACTTACAGAGGCTTGCATCTATTTTATTATTTGTTGGCTCTTTTATCCCTGACAGATTCAAACACAAATAAATTCAATCAAGAACCTCTACCTTTCTATGATTCCATTTGGTACCTGAAGCTAGCTGCAACAGATTTCTGAAATAGCAGGATGACAGCCTCAGTGACTAGGCTAGATGTAAAGAAGATGTTGTATAGGTCCTTAATTGTGATGCCTGGGCATCTGAATAAAAAAAGAGATGAAATCCAAGTCTCCTGTGGAGCTCACTCTGTGAACAAATAGTTCCCTTTACGATTTTAATGTAATTTAAGAGGCCTCAGCTATTTTTTTCCTCAAAAGCCCAAAAGTGAAATATACAACAATATGTTGTTTTAATTAAGATATGTATCAAGGTGTCTTGAAAAGTATATTCAAAATCACTGGGTGCAGAGGGCAGGAATGTAATGATTTGGTACAAAATAGTCATGTTTTACAAAGTGTTTTCACAAGTTCCTGTATTCCTTATCATGCACAGTATAAAAGTGGCTTTTAATAATCAAAATGATATTAGAAAATCATCAGTCCAATCACTATTGGAAAGTGCATATCTACAAATAAACAGTTCAATCAATGACCCAAAGGAACTGAGTGTTATTTCCTAATTCTGAGATGGAATGTTAATGCCTCAGTTATCCTGAGCTTTTCCCTTATATTCCTCCAATGTCCCTCTTTTCTACCTCTTTTGGTACATGCTGCATACCCCCTTTTTTTCAGAGGTCCATCTTATTCTGTTACAAAAATTGAGACCTGATGCAAACTAAACCACGTTTAAAATTTGGTTAAATGCCCTTCAATATGAAGAAAATATTGACTATTGAGTAAGCATGGCTATGTATGTCTCTAAGTTTGTTTTTCTATTTGTCTTTGCAGAGATTTTGCAAAACCTATTTCTAACGGTATATTTTCAAGCTTGTGCTAGCAAGATGTGCTAAGTCAGACAAAACATAAAAACTGGAAGTGAAAAATTTCCTATTGAGTGGTGCAGGGATTCAATTGCAAAAGTTCCAATAGGGTTTATCTCTCTCTCTCTCTCATGAGTCTTCTAAAGCAAATATACACAGTGACTTAAAATTTTGTTGCAACATTCTACTATTTATATCTATTTCAGTGCTTCCACGATTGTTTATATGTCTACTGTAATGAAAACATCTGTAGATCTTAATACCTTGCATCTTTTGCCATATTATTCTATACATGTTTTCCCTAATTAGTGATGAAGACTGACAAGTTTATTCTGACTACAGAGATTTGCACTGTGATGTCCCTGCAGTCTTCTCATGAGCCAACACTTGTCCATGCCACCAGACCTTGTGTATAAAAAATAATGTTTCATATAATTCTGAATTAAAGAGTAGAAACTTCTGGATAAATATTTTATGTCCTGAAAGTTGCACATTCGATTTTTTTTTAATCTATCGGTATGCCGAGAGATATTTGTGTGTTTTTATCTACTGAAACTTTTATGTTAAGTAGAATATGAATGAAATTAAAATAACAAAAATATGGTTAACACATGTTGTAATAAATTATTTTAGCATTTCCTACAGTAAAATACAAAGACAGCTAATGACATTGAATCATGTCAAATTCAAAAATACAATACAAATTAATTAATGAAAATGTTTTTTCAAATAGCTTCAATTTTGTCTGTTGAGCATATTAACACATTATAAGACAGAGGATATGAGCATAAAGAGATCATAAAGGGATTTGAAAAGAGAAAACACAATTATATACAAAAATACACATTTTAACCTTTTATACAGAGATCTTCGCATTCACATGATAACAAAAAAAAAAAAAAAATCAATAACAAATATTTTGTAAAAATGTATGAACTCTGATAGCCACAGCACAAACCGAAGCAAACCCCATCCATCAGCTGGGGAGCAGGTCATCACTTAGCTGGTCCATATCATGGTTTGTTTTTATTAGTTTGCAGGACTACTAGGAAAAAGTAACAAGCAGATATGACCAGAGAAAGGCTCCAGGAGAAGACTCACTGTTAGTGAGTCTTCTCACAAGCAACTATTCATTGCATCCAGGCAAGCACACATTACCAAAAATACCCAATTGGGAAATATAGGAGGAAATAGGATTTCATGGGTTAAAGGAAGGAAAAATCAGAGATGGTATGATAAAGCCTTCCAGTGTGTTAAAGACCACTTTGAAGAAGCCTTTTCTACTGGTTCGAAGTTGGAGAATACATGAAGGAAAAAGATTTAATTCCAGAAAGAAAGATCTACTTCAGACAGATTATTGTTACAGAATACTTTGAGAAGTTTTTGATGTCTTTGAAGAACAAACAAGACAAAACACATCAGTCCAGGAAAGGATAAGCTAATTTATAGTGGTCTTTGTAAACTCATTCGTACTATAATCTGGATGGTTCTACTTAGTCTTCTAACATTTCCAGGTGCTTTATGCCTACATATTTAGCTACAGAGTGCTGCCTAAAAGTGAGGGGAGGGGAAGCTGATATTTCTGTAAATATATGATTCAAGTGACTGCAGTTCAGTTCGTAGACTTAACTTTGGCTAATTGACTCAGCTTTGGACTTTAGGTTCATATCTAAGGAAAGGAGATGATGTATCCGTATCTCACAAAAGTAGAATGAACATTAAATTTGTCCAGCAACGTGTGGGTTAGCTATATATTAACATAATGAATGTCTTGGAAGGTCAAGGAATCAAATGTTTAGTCAATGAGTCATGGTGAGTCATATCCTTGAGTTCCTTAGCACTGTGTTTATCCTAAGTAAGAACACAATCCAGGTAATTTGTTAATGTTTCTATACACTTCTTAGTAAACTATATTTGTTAACTGCGATGAAAAGAATGTTGTATGTATATGAATCACTTTCAGTCACATAAATTCAAATAGACATCTTATATATATCCATAGAAGACTGTACTTGATTTCAATGAAATGAAACTTTTGCAGAACATGTACCCCATAACAAAAAAAAGTTGAATGTAGTATCCTTTTCCTTGTTTTTTTTTTTTTTTTTTTGATGAATAATTGTTTTGTGCTCTAACATCATAAATATTTAGATTGTGATGAGCAGAGGAGAACAAATGTAGAGGTACACTATGTGAGAATATTTCCAATATATAATAATGACTTTTGAGAGCATTTTTTCTAGGCCTTTTATAATGGCAAAACTAATCACCCCAGAATGACATACAGCTTTAGGTGCTAAAGTAAGTTCTATCTGAAGCAATGGCATAAGCTATATCACAGAAAGGAACGTGTATCTTTCTGAAGAAAATTTGTTCGCAAGATTTGCTTGTGACATCCTGCATATATGCTACCCCAAGAACCAAGTTCAATGCTACAGGTCCATTTCTAATTTAAGAGATGGTAAGGAATACAGATTTATCATACATTAATACACATATTTTACTTCTTTTCCTATACTCCTATATTCACAGAAGAGGATACATCCTTGTTTGCACCTGAAAAATATGCATTTAGTCTGTAAATGAATGCTAGTTCTTGTTTAACCAAATGCTAGTTATTCATGGGAGTATGGTGGCTTCCTGCCTTTTGAACTTACCAAACAGGTTTGCCACGTCTGATCTATTAAATATTTGCTGTTGAAAAGAAAATTGCACTTAAAAAGAACACTACTTGAATTGAAAATACAGGTTTCGAGTTGTTCACTGGAAAAGCCAGACACTATGAGTCAGATGGGGTGTGCAGTGCTTTAATTTCCCTAATAAGACAGCATAATGGCCCATTATTGTTTTTATATGCCACCTTACCGTGCTCTTTGAGCAAATTTTCTGTCAAATTTTCTTTTAGCCTCCGTATATTTCGTTTGTATTGACCCTAGGCCCTTTCAAAACATTATGTTAGATAAATGTTAAAGCACTTCACTAGAAGTGTTCAAAGCCGCTTACAGCCTTCCAGTAAATACATACTTATTCTACTGTCCATTAGAGATATTATATGGAAGATTACGTATATATATATATGTATATGAATATTCATGTCTGTATTATATGTATATATGGATATATATACACACAAAGACAAAGAAATGGTCGAATTCTAAATGCTTGTTATTAAAATATGTATATTATATATAGAAAAAGTCTTCAACAATTCCAAGTAAAGCAGATAGATAGATTAGCTAGATCAAAAGTATCTTCTACGGCTGATAGTCATTATGTGTTTTAGAGTTTACTTCTTGTTTAGAAGACATATCCATAAATGTTTTCAGTAAAGACATTATGCGACTTGAACATCCATAAAATTGGAAGCATGTGTGTGAACGTACCATTAATTCAAGGCCATGAGAGCATACTAAAGATCTTAAGTTAACACTAAAATGATTTCTGTTCATTCATTGTATAGGGACCTGAGATCTGTCACTTCTGACTTATGAGGTGATCTGAATTTACATGCTATAAGTGTCACTATACACTATACTAGAAAGCAGCTCTAATGGAAGACAGAATTTAAACATCTATATCAATCCAAAGTATTATAGCTTAGTACTTTCTTTATTCTGTCTTAAAACTAGTCAGATCTGTCCCATAGACTAACACTCCTATTAAGTCTCCAAGGACTTTATTCTTCTGAGTGTCGGGAAGCGTTTCCTCATTTTCATTCAAAATTTATGCATGGACACTTTATGCTTGTTCATTCTTATGCACGTTAGCTTTTAGCTTAAATAGCTCTTCACCTTTCCCTAGCCACTTTTATCCTGATGTGCTTATTGACTGAAGTCATATCCCCTCTCAGTCTCTGTTTTGCTAAGCTAAGAAAATCATGAGCTTGCAGTCCCTTCTCAAGATGTGATCTTTCCCTTCTGTATTTGTGCTTAATAGCTCTTTTCCAAATTGAATTCAATTTGAAAGTCCTGAATGTAAGACTAGAATTATACATAGTATTTGAAGGCAGAGCTTCAGTGCATTTTGTTCAATAATATAATTTCTATCATCTTCTTGAGTATTTCTCTAGAATAAAGTTTCATCTTTGTTCTTTTCAAATACATATATGGAATCATTTTATGCTTTGTGTGTTCATAACATGAAACTTCATGAAGAAAATAATTTTTCATGACTCATTTTCAAGAGTCATGAATGATCTCGGAAGGTAAAAAAAAAGGATAAACTATTGTGTGTGTCCTACTATAATGTATTAAATAATTTTAAAGTGTTTTGGGACACTTAAGGAATTGTGGAACAAAGGTGCTCCATACATGTCTTTAATTATCATTAGTTGAAAACAAATGCTAATTGCAGAAATGAACAATAAAGGTAGAAACTGATGAGTGATCAAAATACATATCCAATTTCAGTGCACAAAGAAAAAGTAATAAAAAGTAGATGAGAGCTATGACAAGATCATGCAGTTATATAAAATAGCTATTGCACAACTTAGAGCTTTTAAAGTCTTTCAAAGCATTTTTGAATACAAATACATGAGTTATGTTTGAAACAGTAAAAAAATGCAAGCACTGCTTGTGATATTTTTGAGGAAATGTTGCTTTTCAAATTTCTATTTTGAAGTAGAAAATGAAAGCTGGAGAGAGGGCTGGAAATTTTTCATGGAATCTCAGTTCCTGTTCATCACATTTTCCTTATCACTACTTTCATCTCTCTGCCAATAGAACTGCCATTATCAATTCAAAGCAATGAATTATGAGAATGAAGTTTGGACAAAGTACTATGAATATGATAAGAACCAGAATGAAAGCTTTAGTTGTGCAGCTGTATAGGAAAAGATATATCTGATGATGTAAAGCAGAAGATGTACTCCAAGTTGAGTATAGTTTGTACTTGGTTGTAGAGATGGCTTAGTCATAACATACAAACTTGAAGCCTTTCAGTGATGAGGGAGAGGATGATGACAGAGAAAAAATGGAAAGCCAAAGAGGAAAGAAAAGGTAGAAAAAATATTCTAAGATTAATTTTGTTCACTGAGACCTGATATTTAAAAAAAAAAAAAAAAAAAACAGCCTTCCTTTCAGGGAAATAGATCAAGATATCATTTGGACAGGAAGGGAAAAATCTTAAAGGAGAGCTTGATTTACCAGCGGTGCCTAACAATAAAAGGTGAAGTGATTTTTGTGCCTTATATTTGCTAGTGGTCAGGTGAAAAATGGAAAAGGAAAATCAAATTGTGATCTCCAGGAGTCCCTTAAGAAAGATTAGAGGAAAACAAAAATATATACATATGAAAATTTAGGTTATTGTCTGAGAGTTATCATAAAATCACACCCAGTGAAATCTGTAAACATGACAGATGTCATAATGATGGCAATGGTATAATGATAAGGTATCTGGACCACATGATAAAATAAGACCATGTATCCGCATTTGTATGAAACGTTTTCACACAAATACTCTCATATGAAAAAGAACGTACTCATACAGGGATATGAAAAGTACCACTGAAAATATTTTTCAGGGTGTAATGGGCAGTTTAAGTATATGTAAAGTCTTTGTGTGGAGTTCTAGCAAACTGGACTAATGCTATTTTGTAGTCTACCAAAGTTTAGAAAAGCAATTTTGTTTTCCATATACAATCGATTCCACTTATGTTGCAATCTACGTACAGATTTATTATCACATTAAAAAAAAATTACAATTAAACAGATACAATGTATTCCTGTTGCCCTTTCTCTAAAGAGACAATAGGGAATGACAAAATGAATAAAGAAAAAATATATTTAATTTGATTTTGAATTTATCCCTTCTTAGGACCAGGGCTTGGACTAGGAGACCTCCAGAGTTGCTGCCAGAATAAATTATTCTATGATTCTATGATATTTTCATCAAATAATATGCCAAAGGACATAACTGCTTTCTGACACGTTTGAAATATAAAGCAGACATATGTGTTTCTCATGAAGAGAACCAGCTGTGAAGACAAATGCTGTGTTCTCCTTCTCTTGATACCTTGAATTCAAAGTTGCATACACTTTTGCAAACACAGATTCTGCTTTAGCCACACATAGGTGACTGGATTCCATGCAAGGACAGCAAGATGAGATGCAAAGTCCTGTGCTCCAGAGTGAGTTAAAACAGATAAAGCAACAGTTATCTCCTCTGTTTTCTTACTCCATTAATTGTGTTAATTTTGTCCTCCCTGGTAGCAATCAAGTCCATTTTTAAGCAAGATGTTCCTTCCTTGAAACTGTTTTGTTTCATCTGTCGTGGTCTAAAATAGTTCTCTATTAAATGACAGATTGCACAAGGAAATATCACAGTCTCATGATTTCATTTGATGGCACTAAATGTATAAAAAGATTCTGTTCCCAAAGGACTTATTCAATTGTAGGATTAAGGTTTGAATGATGGCCTTTAATTTTAACATGGTAAGTGTAGAAACAAGAAAGAGACAGCTAACTGTGTGTAAATGAACCTGTTTCATATTCCAGATACCTATGTATAATTTTTTTAATATATATTGGAGTCACTTCACTAACTTAATATTTGCTTCCACTAACAATTTAACATAGAAAGAAAAGACTATAAAGATCATTTTTTTATGAAAATATATTTTTATAAAATTTTTATTTTATATTTTAACAATATATATATATTTTGTTTTCTTTTCTATTTCCTTCAAGAATATAAGGAGATTAAAAATAAAGTATTGATGTCGCAGATAGTTAAAAGTTAACTATTCTGATTTAGGGCCTCAAGGGTCCCTAAAGGGATTTCAGCTTTTGATTTTGATTAATTTAAGGCAAAGAAACAACTCTGTCCTTTTTAAGGAATGCTATATCTTAATCATTACATCAAAACACCATCTCTCCTGGATAGTTTTTTAAAATATAATTACTCTGTTATCACTCTCTCTTAGTTTTTCTTTTCATCATGTAATGGACTGCTAATGTGCTGAATACCTTCATCATTTCCTTGAGTCTAAATAGTAATTAGCTGACTGATAAAGCTTTCTGTTTAAATATTCTGAAAATTTTACACATATGGGAATTTCTTTTTGTACAATATAACAGAAAATAATTCTAGGTGTTAGCAAGCTGCCCTTTAGGATGAGAAATGTTTGTGAAATCTAAGTGTAAAACTATTAACTGGATGATCTCTGATCCCTGACATGAGCTGCCATGCACAGCCCAGTTGTTGCCCACTCTTCCCCCTGTGGGAACCACAGTCTTAAGAAGATTACACTACACAAATAACAATCAGCTCAGATAGAGGACGAAGCAGGAGAGAGTCCATTAAACCTTTCACATCATTACAAGCCTCATTGTTTTGCAGATGAGCGACATAAAGCAGAACATATGCACAAGGCTGCTTACTGACTCTCTGGATACCAGGGATTTCAACTATCTGAACCTAGCTGATTGCTGGTAAATGAATAAATAACCTTGAGATCATCCTTCCTTTTTGCTAGAAAGGTGCTGGGCTTAAATACCAGATAACGAAAAAAAAATGTTCTGTTTTCTTTATCATATTTTTGGTTCTCCATTTTCTATGTCCTACCCTATAATTGCCATGGACACTGCTTTTTGCCATCTGCTAGTATTAGAAGGTGAACTTGGCATTTTGGAGTCACCTTATTAAGCAGAAACAAACAAACAAAAAATCTTTAAAAATCTTTTTGTAAGTAGTCTTCATAGAGTATCTGATTTAAGGCATGTCATCTCTGGAAAAGTTATTTTTCATAGGGATCTAGAGTTCTGAACTTATCAATTTCTATGGCTTTGTGCCACAACAAGTGGATAAAAGGTGATTTATTCAAAATTTAACTGGCTGTTTATCTTTGTAATGTGCCCTTACGAAAGCTATTTTTCATTTTCTGTGCTGGGTGGCTAAGTTGATCATCTTTCATTTATGCATATTTAATACTCATTTTCATGTGATGATTTTTTCAGCATTATTTTCCTCAAACGTTAGTATTCTAAACTAATAGCTTGTTTAGTATCAGAATACCTCCTTAGAGAAAGAAAAAAGGGCAAAAAGTAGTAAAAAAAAAACTCACAATTTTTCCACATATATATTACTATTCTTAGCAAAGGTATTGTGTAATAATTTTTCAATCTAGTATAAGCTAAGTTACTAAGTCAGGAATCATCAGATTCTGAATGGAGGACTTTGATGTCTATTACTTTCAATTTATCTGATCACATAAACAACTCTGTAACTTTAACAGGACTGCAAATAGCTTTTAAGAGCATAACTTCCAATTGAGAATCCCAGACTTCCTATGAAATAAATGAGATGTGAATGAGGCTCATTGTTTATGTATGTTTAATGAAAAAGGGGGAAAAAAAAATCACACTGAGTATACCCATGGAATTCTTTGCAGGTTTTACATACTCACTGATTATTATACCTTACTTATTCAGCCTAAATGTTAGGAGGTAATGATGGGTGAACTGAAAAGGTTCACTAGGTTAGTTAAGACTTGCAAAGAAGACTGTGATGCTTAACCAAAGAAAACAGTCAAAACCCAGGATCCATGAAGTGATTTTTTTAAGAAAAATATAATAACAATAAAAAGTGCTTCCATGTGCATCCTGATTGGAAAAAAAAAAAAAAAGAAAGAAAAAAAGAAAAAAAAAAGACTACAGGAAAAAAATTAACAGAAGCTCGAAAAAGATTTGATGTGAACCCTGTTGCCTTTCCAAATGAATGCTAGTATTGCTTATTAATTCTATCCATTATAGGTCACATACCTATAACAGAGAGAGGTTGTTTTTTGTTTTTTTTGTTTTTTTTTTTCCCCAAACATTGGTAGCCCTGTAAAGCGAAGAAAGAATAGTCATTTAAGGCATGAACTAATGTGTAGCTCAGATGTGTCTGGAACAAAACATAGCAGGAACACATCTTAGATAGGAGGTAGATAGACAGAAACTCATTGGGTCCATTTACTTCCCCTTTGACACGTCTCATAAATCCATTTAATTCCCTTCCTGTACTCCGCAAAGAAGATAACATCCTTCCATGGTTCTAATCACAAAACCTTCTCTTCTCATGGAACTATTCAATTGTTTTCTGTCTGGCCGTGTGGATCCATTCACTTTCTCTTTTGTTTCTTGCACCATCCAGTTTGTGTGGGTAAACTTTGATTATAAAAAGCCTGGGACTAGAAATGAAGAGCTTTTGCAATTCCCTGCTCAAAACCACGAAGAATTAATCCCTGAGGAGCTGAAGGAAGCTTACTCAGGACATCTCTGCATTTTGCTTGGATCCTTTGGATCCTGTTAGTCCCTCACTACCATTATACTAAGCACCAATTCATTTCACTTACTCTCACCTTTCCCCATGGCCATTTTACCCACAATATCATGGTGCAAAGATTTTATTGTACTTTTTTTTTTTTTCTGTATGAAATATTATTGATATAATAAAACACAATTTTCTGATATATATTAAAGTTGATATATTTTGCTCTTACACGACAGATAGCAAATGGATTCTTATTATATATATTTTTACACAAAGACGGCTCTTAGAAATAGAATAAATAACCTGAACATATCAATAATGATGTCATAACAATTGCACCTCCCACTATAAATCAGTCATATATTGATTGGTTTAGATAGGTACGATTATTTATACTATTGTTTTCCTATTCATATCTCATTAAACTGTCCTAGTAATCTTTCTATATTAGATATATCAGTTATTATAATACATGCCTCTTCGGATTATGGTGTGCCTTTTCAACTGTTAACATTTTTAAGGCAATAACTTCCACCTGGTCTCTCACATGGTCTTTTTGCATTCCTTATTTTTTGGTCAGTGAAACCTCTTTTAAAGTTCGGGTTGCTTTACAATTACTGAATTTATTATTTAAATGTCCATTGATACTCAAGACTGTTAAGAAATAATATTGCATGTGCATGTTACAAGAGTAGGTTAAGCCAGAACATTTTCACAGAAATAGAGGGTCTTAATAGTGATGGAAGGGTTTGCTGGATGATGATCAGTTAATGAGAGATCCTTTACCTGCTCTTTGCATTTATTACAGACATTTATAAATGGACTTTTACATTCATTTCCTTAGATTTTTCTTTCATTTCTAATGTAATACAAGCCATGATGTCCATTCTAGGCCAGGTTAAAGGAAATGTTTGTTCTTATGCAAAGGATGGCCAGGGAGATATCTTGCTCACCAGAAGATCTCTGAATTTCCTAGTATCCAAAGTTTCCTACTTTTCCTAGTATCCTAGTTTCCTAGTTTTCAAACCACACTTTTGCCTTAATTATGTCTTGCAGGTACAAGCTGATCCTCTTAAAAATGAAAAATTGTATGATGCTTGAATAATGAATAACTTCTCAAGAAAAGTAAATTAAAACCAAAATACTCTCATTTTACAGTTTTACCTTCTAAAAACTTGATACTAAATTTATTGCAATTCATCTTCATATCTTCATTTCTAATTTGGAAATAGGGATAAATATATTTCCTTTGCTGAATAGGAGGTCTCAAAACCTATTACCAAGCTTATGCTGGCAAGTAGTATGCAAAGCCTTAATACAAATCAAATTCATGTTTATTTTTGGGCAGCAAAAAGATGATTAAAGGAATGAGAAAGTATATGAAAATAAGAGAAGAATCACAGTGTTCATCACTGGTTGGAGTTCTCAACCCACCTACAAAGTAGCCAAAAACATCCTTTTTCCTTTTGTGCAACAATATATTATCATGACTTCTTCAGCTTTTAGTGATCACTTCTCAAATATCTTATACTACCACTTATACTACCACTTATACTACCAGGCAACAAGCCATATAGACAATCACTGAAATAGGATTGATCCTACATTTTCAAAAATAACTTGTGCTATGTTGAAAATGAAATGAGATGTAAACCAGATCTGTGTAAACTTTCTGTGTTGAGACAGATTTGCTACTTTTTTTTCTTTTTTATTTCAGTTTGGAATAGAAAGTAAAAATCTTGTTATACAAAGTAAATCATAATGTTTAAAGAATAGGAGAGGTAAATTTAAAATTGTATTATGTGACTTTATGGACAATTTGATCACTTAATGTGAACAAGTGCTAACTGATTTTTACAAAAACATCCGTAATTTTATTTTAAATCTGACTTTTGATTTAAAAGTCATTGCAGCTCATTTCTTTGTGAAAGTTTAGAGGATGAAATTTTTAACAGTTTCTTTTGGCATACTTTTTCTTGAAGAGCCAGTGAATGCATTCAGCTAAAAATAAAGGTTCACAACGCTAACCTCATTAATGCCTATTTGTTGCTGTGGGTCTATTATCCTTTGGTTTTGTCCATGTCTTTTTATGACATAGCATAGCTTTAAAAATGTAATCTTATCTGATACAAAGAGCTTACCTGCATAAATCAATGGAAATTTACATCACAGAAAAGAAACTCTGGGCAAATCAGGTTACCTAAGTATTTTGATAAACCTCAATACTTAGAAGTTTTGTTTCTGTTATCTTAAAGTGGCTGGATGTCAGTGTTCTTTACTATATTCTGTTCCTAGATAATGGCAAAGTACTAGCAGGTACAAATGCGAACACAGATTTAGACCCTCCTGAATTTTGTTTGTACAAGTGTATTTTGATTGATGTACAAGCCAGAGTTGTTAAATCTGATTAATTTATATATTTCAGAATGCTGATACTTATGGGAAGCTCTCAAATTGAACTTTATTCCATTAATATACCCTATGCTTGTGTGGACACTGTAGAAATGGTAGAACTTGAAAGGATGCTGCTCAAAACCCTTTTCCTTCAAAGAAGTGGAAGAATTTTTCATTTATTATAAGCTTCCCTGGAAGTGTCATGCTACCTTGCCTTTGTAAATAAAGAAAGAAAACTGAGTCCACATTTATCTAACTCAAATTCATTCTTTAAACTGAGGTTTTAAAATATCCACTGCAGTACAAGTATTATGATTTAGTACCTGTAGTATTATTGACTTTTCCAAGAGCAACAACAAAATGCAGTAAATCATCCTAATGACATTCTGGAGAAACCAATTAGGAAATTAGGACAGAACGTTAATCTACTCTAACACTCAAACAGGACACACTTATCAATTCTTATCAGCTTGGGCTGTGTCTAACAACAAAAGCAAATATTTATCTAGATCACACCAGGCAGTAATTGCATCTAGGGCATCAGCAAATCTGAATCACCATTTGCTAGTTGATCTAAAGTAATCTTAGGTATAAAGTTTTGTTTGCTTTGTTTTTTCTTTTTTCCTTTTTTTTTTCTTTTTTCTTTTTTCCTTTTTTTTCCTTTTTGTTCCTTTTTTCTCCTTTTTTCATTTTTTCCTTTTCTCCTTTTTTATTTTTCCCTTTTTTCTTTTTTCCTTTCTTTCCTTTTTTCCTTTTTTCTTTTTTTTCTCTTTTTTTCCTTTTTTTCTTTATCTCTCTCTCTTTCTCTCTCTCTTTCTCTCTCTCTTTCTCTCTCTCTTTCTCTCTCTCTTTCTCCCTCTCTTTCTCCCTCTCTTTCTCCCTCTCTTTCTCCCTCTCTTTCTCCCTCTCTTTCTCCCTCTCTTTCTCTCTCTCTCTTTCATTCTTTCTTTTTTGGTCAAGTTCATCGTCTTGTTTTATTTCTGGTGACTTAAAAAAGAGTATATTAGAAATTACTGTATGAGGTTGTTCATAAAAAAATCAATTAATGAAGCATTATTTATATAAATATTATTTCACCTATTTCCATTAGTTTAAGGGCCATTGCCACTGATTTTTTCAGTATAAAAATTCCATCATGATTTATTTCGTTTATGCTGCATGCAAAATGTTATTTTTTTACTTAAAAATAAGAAAGATAAAAAAAGAAAACAAACAAGCAAACAAAAATGTCAGAAAGCAAGCATTTTAACACTCAAAGACCTCAAATAAAACAGTTTATATTTTCATATGTATTAACTCTCTATGAAATTTCCAACAATATTCACAAAGTCGCCAGGAAGGCTAGACTGGGGAAAAAATAAGTTAAACTTCCTCTAATACATCTGTATGAATAATCTAATAGAGATTTATCATTCTTGGTACATGAACACATGGAAGGAGTGCATTAACTGTGGTTCAAATATCTTCCTCTGTTATAATAGAGATGAAGACTCCTCATGTTTTAGAAAGGTAGCAAATTATTGCTTTTCTAGCACCAAGAATTAATCAGTCAAAATATTTTGCAGTATAGCTATTTATCTCATCTGTATTTATCCTTCTAAAATATATAGTCTAAACTGGTCATCTAGGTTCACTCTGTTGCCAATGATGAGAGAGTATATCTTGTTTATATCAAAAGCAGTTAATGAATATCTAGGCTAGTTTAAATATTAACAAAGGAGATACAAGTAGGGCAATATAAGTGTGGTAACAGTTTATGTGCTGCCAGTTACATATGAAAAGTTATTCTGAAAGCCCAAGTATATATTTAGGCAGTCAGAAATCCTTGCTGCCACGGTCACAATTAAGAAGTAATTAAGAATTAGTTGGTTTTTTTTCTTTCTTTTTTAAATTTCTTCCTCTCTTTCTGAGAATCATTGACTGCAGAATTAGTCTGAGAAGATAGCATTAAGAGAACAAACCTTTCCAAACTTCTTTCCAAACTTTCTACTTGTGATTTTACTTTTGCCTATAGATTTGTCTAGAGCCACATGACAGTTTTTAAAGAAATAGTGTCTAAAAAACAGAATTGCTTATGGGGTTTTTTTGGTTGTTTTTGTTTTCTTTTTCATAAGCTTTTCTCTCATAAGCTTCTGAGTATGGAAGTTTGGCAATGAGTGATAGAACATTTGCTTTTCATGCAATACATTTCTTGTTGCATCTTTATGTTCTTAAATAGACTTTAAAATAAGCATAAATTATTTTAGTCGGCTAAACAATTCTTAGGTATTTAGACTATGAAAATAAAATGCAAACAAACAAATAAACAAAACAAACAAAGCCACAAATGAATTAGAAATCAAAAACTTTAACTGTGAAGCAGCTGGCCTTAGGGTACCTTGCCTAATGAATCCAGTGCTCTGAAAGATATGTCTATGAGAAAGACCCAAGTGTTTAATTACAAGATATATGAAATTAAGTGTTATGAACAAAGAACTTGGCTAATTACAAGGAAATTCTCATCATGTACACATATTTTAATCTCTACCTACTGCAGTTTGTATATGTTAGTACAGAATATTAACCTGCAGCAAACTTGGCCTTGTCTATATTCCAATCCAGTGAAAGCTGTGTGGTTGGATCTGTACAATTCTGAATACAATCACATGAAATTACATTACACTTTGTGTAACTTCACATTATGGGCTTCAGAGCTTCAGGTCCACTCTGAAAAACAGCTAAGGCATGTAACTCAGTATGCCATATAAATACTCCCAAACAGCGCTAGATGACTATGATTGTCTACAGGCAGGCATCTCCATTCAGCTATAATTCCCAAGCATGACCTTTTAATGATATAAGATATGTAAGTCAGCATTTCTTACAAAATGATGATGCAAAAAAAGGAAAAGTGATATGATTTCTTACATGAATATCACAACATGGAGCTAAGTATACACATTTACCTTACTTTAGTTCAGCTCAGAACATCAGCATGTGCATTCTTTGTGCCTTGAAGAGAAGACTCAGCCGATTCACTTGTGAATTTAGAGAGTTCTATAATTTTTTAAAAAGTGGGACATCTGCAGTGGGAAAAGGTTTGAGAAATATGTACTTGAGAAATATGGTATGCTTCTTATAGAAGTAGGAAGATCTGGGTCTGAGAAGCTACAGAAAGGAGGATGGTCTTACATCTATATTACCTACACCTATGGTACAACTGTATGCTTTTGAAGTGCAAAGGATGATGCTTTTGAAATGACAACATATCCCTTTGCAACATACCCACAAAAGCTAATCTTCCAAGTAATGAGTCAGACTGCCAATCGGTTCTTGCTCTTCTGCAATTTTGTCAGAACAAAGTGAATCCCAACAAACAACATGCACGAAGTGGTCTACTTCAATTTGTCCAGAGCTGTATGTCCTATCTGCCATCTACAGCTATCTAAGAGATAATTTTGTTAAAATATCTAATGCTTACATAGCAGTAAGAGATTTAAAATTCGGACCTGATCACCCAAATCCCCCAGTAAACCATAAAGCTTAGATCACTAAAGGTTTTGACAATTAGATTGAAATTCATCTTACCTAACTTTAAACATTTATATCTAAGACGTTTATATCTATTTTAGTTGTCTTCAGACCATTGGTGTCCCTCTATGGTCACTATAATTCACCTGACCTGCCTTAGGTGCCTACTTTAGAAAGACATGATGTATATGCTAAAATCACACAATGCTGAAAATAGGTCAGACATCTACCATTTGTCACATGGACATCATTAACATGAAATATCTTATCTTATTGATATTTCAATTTATTTCCACCTAGGTTTGAAAGTTTCAAGATTGGCAGTATATTCCACAATAAGCAATGGTATAAGCTGTGCATCAGATTTATCTCAAGAATTGTTTTTTTTGTAATCGTATTTAGGTTATTCCTGTGAAGGTGCACAGAATTGATTTTAGAGTTGTTGTCAGTGTATTGACACATAGAGTCTGAAGACAACGAGTAAAAACAGTGAACTTTATTTTTTTATGTAGGAAAAGTGCTTGGAAATACATGATTTCATTTTTATACTGGAGATATAACTACTGTGCAAGCACTCTAAATATAATGAGCTCTCTGTGCTCCTTGACTCAGGAACTTTTTGAACAGTGTTAAAACAACTGAGGAAAACCTGAAAACATGAAGGAAGGAAAGGAACGAGCAGAAGAGTAGGAAGCAAACTACTACACACAGAAAATAGACAAAATTAAGCAAATACCTTAAGATATCTATATTACAGAAAGTCCATCCACGAATGCAAAAGCCGACACTCACAAACACATACACGTGCACACACACATATGTACATTAATAATTACAGCCAGGATTCAAAAAATTGCTATCCTATTTAGATTTAGATGCAATTTACTTTACTCCCAAGATAGTGGAAAAAATGATGCCTCTTGAGACTGTCTACAAACTCTCTGTAATCACTAGTTCCTGTACTCCTGCATAGTTGTTTTACATTAAAGAAGGGTCAGCGTTGATGTAGGAAACTTTCCAAAATCCTGACTTTTATTTAAGGAGTTTTAAAGTAGTAAGTAAATAAAAATATGCAATAACTGGGAGGAATAAAATAGATATTGAACTTTTTTGTGACCTCAAAATCATTTGGCTTAAATTTAGAAGGAAATTTTAAGCTAGTTCTTACTTTATTTTGATTTATCCAACTCTCATGCTTGCAAAGGAACATTAATTTAGTAAAACTTGAAATATTTTGTGCTACAGGGACTTTTGTCAAATTCAACATATCAAAGCTTCTGTTATTCTGCTTGTATCACAGTATATGTTTTCTGAAGGTAGTGCCTGGAACCAAAACATACTCAAACTGTTGATCTCTCCTCATAGATTTTTTACCATAATGTATTCTACAGTTAAAGAAAAGAAATGAGTAAATATGCATAAACCAATTTTGCTGTATAAGAGAGTCATTTCATACATAAGGGTTTCCAAACACTCGGCTTCAGATGTGTCAGATTTTTCTGTCTTACAAGATGAGCTGACAAGCAGAATGATCTAGACCTCTGATGAAGATGCAGTGAGACAGACAAAATATGACACCAGCAATTTCATATGAAACACCAAATGCTTAGTGAAAAGAAATGAAAATATCAAAAAAAGCTCCTAAATAGAGGTCTAAAATACTTAAGATGATGAGTCATCAGATATGTAATATTAAACAACAATATAATACTGTATTAACAGAAATGACTCACTCTATTGAGCCATAAAGATTAATTATCATTATTATTATTTCCATAGTCATTATGATTTTGTTCTGAGTATGTCATAACTATCTGAAGACTCAATATGTTACATATATATATTTTTCTAATTGTAGGCAATTAATGCTGTGTACTTTACTATTAACTTCTTACAAGCCTCTTAATGGGGGAGCTGACATTTGTTATAGGGTCAGTAAATGTTCTGAAGCTGAAGCGATTTTACATAGTCATCTCTGCCTCTGATGCTAAAGGAACTAGTGCAAGGAGAACCGTAGTAGCAGAAGGCACGAAAGAAATGTTGTGACTGTTATGAAAATCTTGTTAATGAATGTTAAGTGTTTTTGAGGAGGAATATGATTGCAGTGTAAAATTTTGAGAAATTCTAGCAAACTTTCTTCAGGGAACAGAAGAATTTCTTATGGGCTCTCTCTTGAGATATTAGTATTCTCCATGGCAAAGAGAAACAGAAGAGTCACTGAAGATTTCCAATCAGATCCTAATTAATAAACATTTGAGACCTTTTGGACAACCACAAAGCAGAAGTAAAATAAAACTGGTGTCATGAGGACCCTCTGTTCAGGAACAGCAGAGACATTCTACTCTAACTTGTGCTGCTGGGTAACAGCTCTATGCAAGTCCTTTTTTACTAAAGGAATAGATTATATTATACAAAGGAATAGATTATATTAAAATTTTCATTCAAAATTAAACAGCACTTTTCCTCAGAAACATTGCATTGCAAAAATTCTTGTTGACAGTATGCTTAGAGATTCCTGTAAAGTAGATTTGTTATTCTTGTCTTGTTCACTTTTGAATAAAGAAACAAATCCATATTGTGTGGCTCTTCTTAGAGCAAAGACGATACCACTAAACTCCTGTCACTCAAACATACTTGTTACTTATAGTTGCTTTTGAATCCTTATGTCCAGAAATGAACCCCTGTGCTGTGTTACTGCCCCACTGGGCAGTCTCCATGTATGTAGCTTGGACTTTAAAGTTGCAACAATGTGTATGGTACTTTCCTCTCTTGGAGAAGGATTTTGTTTGAGTGCTGTTTCATTTCCAGAATATATTTAGGAGAGACATCTACCTCCCACCATTCCACTAATATTCTCATCTGTTTCAAAGAGGCTAAATAATTTGAAAAGGTGTTAGAAATCATATTTATAGCAGCAGCTTATGTCTTCTTGGCACATTCCTGATAGAGAAATTTTGGCAGATTCTGTGTTGCAGAATCTCCTGTTCTGTCATGTATTAAAGCTTTTCACTGGGTATCCAAGCACTTAAAATACTTTTGAAGAGTGTCAGTCTCAGAAGTGAATTGATTTTTTTTAGTTTAGATTTAAATGCCAAGTGAAACTAAAATATCACGAAGAGCAATGTTCTAAAAGACACTTAGTCAGACAATGTAACAGGATCGTACCAGGACTTTACATAAACAATATTTAAAATTATATGCTAGACAAATCAAACAGTTTGCTGATTCTGATTTCAAAAGGTGGTAAATGTTTCAAAGGAGTATTTAAATGACAATAATATAAGGCAAGATCTATTCAAAATTTTGATAATAATGGTAATGCTATTCAAACTGTTTGCCAACTGAATTATTTCCCCAGTTTGTCCTATGCAAATAAAGTAGATGATCTTTTCTTTGTAAATCACTTCAATTGTTTTATGATACATATTGACCAAGGGTTATTGATGTTGTTAATAAAACAGTATTTATCTACTGTTTTAGGAAAATTGCATTTAACGGATAAAACACTCATTGTTTTGAGCTTATTCATGCATTCTGAAGTAGGGAGCACATCTTAATTAATTTTTAATTTGTTCTTATAGAATTAATGGAAAAAAATATTGGAGCCCTCCAGTGGTGAAAATAATGTATCTCAATTTCTTAACCTAATTATTTTTGTGCAAGTGCTGCCTGTTTGCTTTGGCACCAGTGCTTTCCTTTGACAATGCTTTGCACATTTTTCTGGCACATATGGATTCTGATCCCATTTTGATGAACTGAACTTGTTGTTGGACTTTTATCCAAAATTTGCTTGGACTTGCAGGCAAATATATTTCCAAAGATATTTGTGAAACCTAAAAAAGCCAAATTTATCTCATGCTCTTTCTTCTTGTAAGTAGACAAGAAAACTCTTGTAAACCTTTTGTTTGTTTGTTTGTTTGTTTGTTCTTCCCATTGCACTTTTGATGGATTAATCGTGTTCACACCTTCCATACATCTCCTATCTATAAGAGTCGATGGATGAAAAGGATTTACAGTTCTTCCACATTTCAAGAACAAAGATGCTGCAGGATCTCCATGCTGTCCTGGTCTTCACATTCTGACTTCCTAGTTTATTTTTCTAATCCAGTCACCATTTGCCTCCATAACTGTGCTCTCCCATTGACTCTGTGGGAAGTTCTTCTGGAAATGTTTTGCACATCTGTCTGGTACATCACTGCTGTGAAGCTGCAGCATTGGAACACATTGTATTCTTTCAGAAAATGAAGTCATGTTTTGGATTCATATGCTCAATTTGACATATAAAGGTGAGTTACTATTTCTGTAGAAAAGCCTTGCTGAGACACTCCTGGAAGAAGAAGATTACAAGCTGCCTTCAAAAGAAATATAACTTTAGGCTTGCTCCATTTTTGCCTATAAAGTCAAATGAGACTATATCCCTTCCCTAAACATGTTATTCTGCTAATTAAAGAACAAACATCTAAAAAATCATCGTACTTTTTAGATACCATTTCTATATTACTGGAAGCAATAGAGGATTGTGAGAAAAATAAAAGAATTAGATGATTGCTTTTGCTGAGGGTAACCATTGTTGAAAACACATTTTGATAAAGTGCATGAATTTCTAAAGATATTTCTTTAAAGCATGAGGCTACAGCAAAAGCTCTACCAAAGAGCCTACTGTAGTACTACTATCTGCAATACAATTGTCACAAGTAGGTTCAGCAAAGGCATAGAAAAGATAATCTTAGCAATGTAGATGTAAGTATTCACACATGCACACACACATGCACACTCTCGTTTGCATAGCGTTTAGACACAGGAATATTTCTGAGTGCAGCCTTAGGAGGAATCAAGAAGTTTTCCTCTGTTTTCTCCTGTTTTTTTTTTTTTTTTTTTTTTTTTTTTTTTTTTTTTTTTTTTTTTTTTTTTTTTTTTTTTTTTTTTTCATTTCACATCTAAAATCAGGTCACTGAATCTTAGAGAAGAGCAGAAAGAAGAAGATAAAGGCCTTAATTTATCTCATGTCCTTTGCCTTTATATTTCAGTGATATTTTTTATTTAACATATCTGGTATATTTATATTCATATGGTTCATTTTCATTATGGCATATTTATATTCACATAAATTTTATATAATATATATTTTTATATTTTATATATTTAAAAGATATTTACTATATTTTTACTATATTTATGTAGCAGCTGAAGGGTTCTGGCCTCCTATTGTGATGGAAAAAAAAATAAAGGTCTCATTTCACAGCTAGAGGAGTTGTAGGGAGAGGTGTGTTTGTTAGTCTAAGACATCTGCTCTTTGTGTCAGCTACCAGCTACAGGCAGCTTGGAGCATCCCATGTCCCCTGCCAGGCTGTGCAGGCAACAGGTCCTAGCTGTAGACTGAGATCACACAAAAGAAGAAAGGGACTAAGAAAATATTTGCACACAGCTGGGACTAAGAGACAGGAAAAAAAAAATAAAGGCACTTTGGGCTGTGGCTGCAAGGTTAAGTGATTAGCATGTGACTGCGGCTGGCGCTGGGTGGATAAAGACAATTAGTTGTCAGTGAGGATCTGAACTATGTAATCTGACAAAAACAGTGCTGAAAGGACGTGGATTTTAGTTGCCAGGCCTGTGTTATGCACAGCCCGCTTATCTCCAGGAGATAGTCAAACTATGCTGAGGATCAAGCAGTAGTGACCTCCTGCATGCAAATGGCATCACGGGTGATCACGGCTGGCTGGAGGCTGAGCATCATCACAGTGATGTGTCCCCTGTCGCCCTGTCATGACAACATCTCTCCCAAATGCTTCACCTCACAGAGTCCAAGCTGCCAGGTCCTTTCCTTGGTGACACCATCAACTTTCACTGTCTTGAGAGAGCAGGGAGCAGGGAGTGGACATTGCCAGAGCTCAGGAATGTCCAATGCCTCCAGCTGCGCATCAGCAATTGGGGAAGGCCTCAGATTAAAGCTAGGATAGGACCTCCAGTAGGGTGCCAGCCCAAGCTCCATTCAGCCAAAAGCCAGCAGCTTGATCTAACACAGCCACTTTGTATTAACTGTGCAAAATTTATTCTTTAATTTTATTTTTTTAAGGGGGAAGAAGGCAGGGATGTCAGAAGAAGAAAATAAAATGTCAGCGTTTGTTCAGGTTAAAAAAAAAAAATCAATTCTGCTCTTTCACTGACAATGAAATTTTGTAATTTTGACATACAAAGAGTGTTAAGCTACTATTTGTGTGTTAGCAGTTGATCCAAACAGAGCTCAAGTGGGCTGATTTAAAAAAAAAAGTACAAGAATTTAGAAAATATACAAAATGTACAGAAGTTTTTTCACTTATAATGAAAAAATAAACTTTGTTTGTCTTTGCTGGACCTTGGGCATTTCACACAACTTTTTGTCTGTCTAGAAGTTATGTCTCTAAAGCAGTTGTTCCATGAAAATCATTGGAGTGATAGATAAAATGAAACATTCGCAGGTAGTATGGCTTGAATATCTACCTATCTCTAGGTCAAATAAATCACTGTTAATAAAATGTCTATCATTTTCCACTAGTTACATTCACAGCCTAGATGACTAGGTTGGACCCATTGCCTGTTGTCTGAATACTAAATTTAGACAATTCCCAGCTGATTTTCAAGATGAGTTCTATTTTTTAACCCTGGTTTTATCTCCATAGTGAATCCTATGGAATCCTACTGGAAGTGTAAAATTTCCAATGGGCATGTGTTTCACTAAAAAAAAATAATTTTTGTCTCATTATCATCTATCACATTTTCTTTTCCAGTGCTGATATCTTTTTGCCTGAAATCATTCAATGCTTTTGTAACAGATTTGTCTAAAACCTTTATACATTTAAACACAATAGAAGGATTGATTTCTTTCATTCTACATCTGTAATTTTACAACTTAATATTTAAGGACCAAGATTACTGTGAGTCTCTACTACAAGAAAAAAAAAAAAAAAGTCTAGTAGTATTTTTACTGTTCTTCTAAGTCTTCACTCTTTCCATGGATTAAACTCACAGGCTAAATTTGGCCTTCGCTTACTTCTTATTTCAATGATATATATTGATTTTCCTTCTCCCATGCATGAGCATGTCTAAGTAGAGAATGTAGTTCAATAGATTTTACAGTTCTGTAAGAAAAAAAGACACATAGCAACAATAATGTCCTCAAACGTGAGAGTAATAGCCTTCTGTTAATAACCTTCTTCTCCAAAGGTTTAGCCCCAGTAGCAAAATAAGATATTCCTCAGCAGTACACACAGAAAGCCTATTTCTTTGAGATAATGGGAAAACTAGGATTAACACCATTATAATGTATTTTCACACACACATACAAAATGGTGAGACAGAGAGAGAAGGGAGGAGGGCGGAAGGAAAGTTTATTCTGTCTTTTAGTCCAAACTTTGATTGGCTTCAATTGGCTCAATAAAAATGAAAATAAAAAATAAAAAATAAAAAATAAAAAATAAAAAATAAAAAATAAAAAATAAATCAACTCCCAGGCAACAACAATTTTCTTGCTTTCATTTTGAGGGAAAGCAACACCTTTTTTTCCATTAAATCTTTCTTTCAAAAATATTTGTTGACATCAGTGTGAGTTTTGGCATATTACAAAGTTCATTTTTTTATTTAATATTTTAAAGAATTTTAGAGATTTTTAAAAACTAAACAAATGAAATTCATAAATTATCAATTCAGAACTTCAGAAAAGACTAATTATTACTTTGTGATTTCAATGACATCAATCTTGGATTCAGTGTAAATGGGAGCAGTATCAGGTTTTTCACCCAACTAGCCTTAACATGTTTCATGGTAAAGGGCTTACCTGCTTATATTTTTTACTTTAAAGCAAAAGGCTAAATGCATTTCAGTCTGATATACTGAGATGTTCAATATAATTGCACGCTTTGCAAACAAGACATTTTAAAAACTGTGATGAGAAATTTAAATGCAGGTAATCCAAGGGCTTTAAGTAATATAACTTCACTTTAGCTCTCTAGAATAAAGCTAATCTCTGCCCCCAATACAGTGAAGAAGTTTTTGATCCTTGAAAAAATGAACAGTTCTATTTCACTGAAATGTCCAAGTAGTAAAGTATTTCTGCTCAGTTTTTCTTTACTGTAGGAATAGAAAGTAAATAAAAAAGGTTCGTAGTAAGTCAGTATAAAGTGGATTATTGTTCAACATATTCTTTTGAATATGTTGAATATGTTTGAACATATTTATGATCTTTTAAGGTTTTTTGATAGTATGTTATTGCTGATTTATATTTAGTATATTTTTAACGTAGCAAAATAAGTAGGACAAGTACTTAAACATTGTTTGAAACTGATGAGGGAATGATGTGAAGGCTAAGAGAGTTATATTTCATACATATACTCTGTTAATACAGCTAATAATATAGTAACAGATATGTTTCATTTCTTTTTATATATGGACAAATGTATGTCTATTTGAATCTCTGTAACTTCACAGAAAACCAGAGACAGTTATGCTGGCCTGTGTGAAACAAAGCCTTTAACTTTCTGACAACTATTCCTGACATTTATAGTACAGCTCCTGAGGGCCTTAATGACCATCATGTCAAGTTGAATCTACTATTAATATACTTTGCTAGTAAGGAGTAAGTATTATGGGTTTTATCCTGAATGTGAAAGGCCCATAATTCATAAAGATTAAAGAGTTTCCTATAAGGAAAGACTCATTCTTTCCTTGCAATAGTTTCTGCTTTTACTCTTGGAATTTTATTTTCTTAAAAAAAAAAAGTGATCTGCATTTAAACTAAAATATGAAATCAGATAAATCAGATATAGTTGACAGAAGCTAATAAAAAGTCTGAAACATTACATGCAAATACAAGTTTTATTCTGAGGCATTATGTTTTACTTTTTTTTTTTTTTTTTTTTTTTTTTTTTTTTTTTTTTTTTTTAAGGAGGGATCAAAAATCAACTACAAGATGAGGCTATGGAGGACACTTCTGCAGTATTAATGAATTTCCTCAAAAATTAAGATCCCAATTAAGTATCTTAAGCCATAGGTGGTTATGTATTTTCATTGAACTTAGGAAAAAACTCCCATCAAGTAGCAATTATCATTATTCTTTCTTTCTTTCTTTCTTTCTTTCTTTCTTTCTTTCTTTCTTTCTTTCTTTCTTTCTTTCTTTCTTTCTTTCTTTCTTTCTTTCTTTCTTTCTCTCTCTCTCTCTCTCTCTCTCTCTCTTTCTTTCTTTCTTTCTTTCTTTCTTTCTTTCTCTCTCTCTCTCTCTCTCTTTCTTTCTTTCTTTCTTTCTTTCTTTCTTTCTTTCTTTCTTTCT